>NW_020227729.1:71996-101857 GCF_003070985.1 Temnothorax curvispinosus
TAATGAATCAAAGTTAATTTAATTGAAGTAATTAATTTAAAAGTATAATCATGAACATCTTAAGCTGGGTATACACTTAACGAACGAACAGCGAACGCAAACTTTCGTTGTCATTATTTAACGGATATAATCAAAAGTCTCAAATTGCTGCCTGTAGCAAACACCGAATCTGGTCGAATTATGGTGTTTGATGAAAAAATACAAACAAACAAAAAAGACAAACAACTTAAGAATACAAACACGAACGTTCGCGTTCACTATTCGTTTGCTAAGTGCCAAGTGTATACCCAGCTTTAGACACATTTGCATGGTCCAAACAGGTTGCTAGAAAGACGAAGCACAAGATTTCGTTAAATGCAAAATTGGAGAGTCTCGAAGAACGGTTGAAGATGGTCAGAAAGCATGCTGGCGATTTGGCTGTGCGACATGACTTCAATCAGAAGCTGCTCTCTGAGCATTCGGTCCAGCTGGAGACGGAGGATCACCTCTACCGATTAAGCGGCAACACCGAGTCGTCGCTTCGCCAAGAGGCGCGTGAATTCGAGAAGGAATGGACAGATGTGAATCGCAGAGTATCGAACGTGGAGAAGGAGTTACTTAAGATGATGAGGAAACTGGCCGAGGCGAAACAGATGGTCCAGTTTGACGAGGATAGTTTACGCAAGTGGGAAGAGATGCTTGCGCAAAAGGAGGAGGATAATCAGTTGATAGAGAATTACATGAAGCAGGATACACAGAAATACAAGGTGTATATACATAGCATCTATCTATAGCAATTATGACATGTAGTAAAGATATTGTACGATGATGATCAAAGATGGCAGGAATGCGTATAAATATTCCTAGAGCAGCATTGCAAGAAATTATTCTGGTTAACTCGAAATAGTTTAGATATTACAAATACTACTGATTTCTCGTCGTTTTATTTTATTTCTTGTATAGAGGAAAATAGAGTTCAAAATAAATTAAAAATATTAGAGAATTTATTCAATTAGGAACTTCCATAAATATTTAGTTTAGATCACTAATTTGCCTATATTAATTCATATATTTGTTTTAACAAGTTCTAGGATCTAAAGTTGTTTACAATTTTCTAAAATGTATTGTACAATACAATATTAGGTGACACTGTACTGTGCTAAAACACAGAAAAATTATAAAATTGGGGTTTAATAATAATAATAAAAAAATATATATATATAAGCGAAAGATTCCAGGAGCCAGATTTCTCTGTATGAGAGTTGATAGATTTTAACTGTCGTGTGCGATGTATAATTATAGAATACAATTTGATCCTTAGGAATTGGAGCAGAAACGGCAGAAACTCAGCATGGAACTTGAAACTTATCGTCAAGCTATTGTCAAAAACGTCGGTGAGGTACAGGAAATGGAGATCGTTCTGGACCGTACAGCGAAATTGTACATGGAAGCGTTAAAAGAACGCAGACAGATGATAAATCAATGGACGCAAAGCGTCAACGTTCTGCGCCAGAGGGACAACGATATACAGAATAGTCTAAAAGTATGAACGATGAATCTTTCTCCAATTTTGCGTCGAGTATAAATTACAAATCGTTGCAGGAAATTGAAACGTTGCGAGAGATCGGTAGGGAAAAAAAGAATAATCTCGAAGAAGTAGAACAATTTTTAAAGGATCAAGTTGTCAACAACAAGCAGCTGGAGGAGTTGATTAAACGATCGGAGAAGGAACTTGGTGTAGTCCAAGAAAAAAAGCGCAAAGTCACGGAGACGATTGATATCTACGGCATCGAGGTGAAGGCAACAGAAGAAAGTTTTAGATTATATTTTTCATAAAATTATAAATCTATTTTTGCATATTATTACATACTAATTTAAATGTAACTGCTACTTTATGTTTTATGTTTTATGTTATTAACTACTTTATGTTTTAAATTTTATTGAATAATCATACGTTTATCGATAATTATCGAAATAGCTGCATACTCAGAAGAAATTAGTGGGGGATTTGGCACGTCGTACACAACAAATTCGGGCCAATGCGAAGCGCAAAAGAATTGAGATCGAGAACAAACATATAAAGGTGGACAATTGCAAGAAGCGAATCAGTGATTTAACGTTGACTTTAGAAGAGATTGAGAGTCAAAAATTAAACGTCGAGGAGAGAACGAAGCGTTTGGAGAAAATGATTGAGGTATATTTCTACTATATATTCAACTATTACAGTATATTTTTATTATATTATTATTACGAGAAGAGAAAGTAATTCTCGAGCTGCTAACAAATCATAAAAAGAGAACTGATTTCATTGTAATATCTATCATATCATTTGAAAGAGTTGTAACTCATTATAATCTGTTTCAGCATGATGAAAAGCGAAAATCCGCGATCGTCAAGGAATTGAATCGGCTGCAAGGTGCGATTTTACGCGCAACGAAAAGGATTGTAGAATTGGAGAATGAAAGGAAGATCCTGCAGATGGAAATGCAGAGCGAACACAAGAAAGTTGATCTGCTCAATACCTTGCTTACGAAAGAGAACAAACTTCTGGGGGAGAAGAAAGAGGCTCTTTATCAAGTGGATTTCAATCTGCAGAAATGCGAGATGAAACTCGAACAGATCAGAGGACACGAGCGCGACAAGAATGAAGCCGAGAAGAAACAAGCGAGAATCGAGGAGCTGCAAGCTGTACTGAAAGAGAAAACAGCTACATCTAAATTGCTGCAAAATCAGATTGTCAGTTTGGAGGTAAGGTCTATTTTGTATTTTTTGAAAAAAATTCCATTAATCTAAGAAAAGGAAAATTTAAAAAAATTAGAAAATTAAATTTAGTCAAATAGAACTTGATCAAAGAAAATATTCTTCTCTGGTTTTTTTATCTGCAGCACGATATGAGAAAAGTATCTAGTTGCTTATCGAGCGAAAACGAGGAGCTCGAACGGTTACGGAGCAAAAAGCAGGATCTATTGTTGCTGTTAGACGGGGGTGAAAAGCGGCTGAAAATCGCGCAATCCCGAAACGAGGAGAGGCAAGTTGAAGAAAATATAATGCGCCTTCGGGTGTCGCAGCTCGAGAGAATGACATCGAATGTAAGCGATAAAGTCTATGATTTGGAGAAGTACCGTCTTCATCTCGAAGCTGTGAGTATAATTTCCTGATTTAGTTATTTCGTTAAAATTAATGAGATTGACAAGAACATTAGTCTAACAGAAGATTCTGTAACATGAAATCGATTGAATTCGGTATAATAATAAATTACAGGGTCAGATTACTCAGATTATCTTTATTTGACTGATTTGACATATTCATTCATTCATCTTTGCTCACAGGCGCTTAGGGAGCGCGCAACGGAGATCGCGGCACAGAAAGAGGCGCTTGCCGTGCAGAAGAGGGTCGCTGGCAACGAGTGCTCGGAGCTGCGCACTGCTATTGCCGAGAGAAAAAGCAGGATACGGCAGTTGCAAGCGCGATACGACAGCGGCGTCGCGACGATGGGTGCCACCCCGGATGGAGCGCCGATGAGCACCGCGTACTTGAAGATACAGAGCGCTCAAGAGCGGTACATGCTGCGAGAGCAAGGCGACAAGCTGGACGAGGCTATAAAACGAACCGAGCAGGAAATACGTAGCATGGAGACCACGCTGCGGGTGGTAAATGTGTGTAATGACAAGTATAGAGATAGTATGAGCGCGGTTGATCAGGACGGACCTGAATGGACGGAACAGAAAAAGCTCGACGAACAGATGCATGACGCGCGGCAGAAGCTACTGCAAAAGCAGATGCAGCTGCAACAATTGTTCGAGGAACTGCAGGTACTTTCGCGTGCATAAGAGCTTTTTTGTACTTATCAAAAAGTCGATAAAAAAATATGATATAAAATTAGGACAAAATAAAATATTTATCAGAATAATGAAAAATAGAGGCTGTATGTATGTTTAAACAAAGGAATTACAGTGACAGAAAGATCTAAAAAGTGAAAACTATGACAAAATTTTATTTATTTATATTTCATGACACAAAAAATCTCTATAGTCTTCTGTTACAAATAATGCGCCTATTAAATATTTGTTAATTTGTGCAAAATATTAAATCAATATAAAGAATAAATTTAACTAATAGTAATAAGATATAATAGAGTCAATATTCCAATTTTATTGGGCAGAAAGCGCAGAATGATTATACTCAATTGCTCGATGATATCGAGAAAGCAAAGGAAGAAAAGGAAAACAAGGAACGTTACTTATCGGGTATTGAGAAACAGACGACAGAACAAGGAGAGAAGATATCCAGAGCTGACAAGAGTCTTCGTAAGGCACAGAAGGATATACAAAATTTATATATTTCTAAAAGGGACGATACCGTGCTGCTGCAACAGGTAGATAGACAAATAATAAAAATCTGCCATTAAAAATCATAATTTGACGATTTTACCTCAAGATACTTCCTAGAGAGAAGTGGAACTGCGAGAGCTTCAAGAACAAAATGCGCTAGTTCTTCAAGACATCGCAGAGTTCACGATTCGTCATGTGGAAGCTGAAGCGTATGTTAAAAAGTTGCTGATGGCCAAGAACATCGAGTTACCATGCTTTCCTCCATCGATTAGATCGCCTATGAGTCCTTCCGGCAGTTCCATAGGCTCGATAGATCAGCCTTTAAAGAGCACGAGCCGCATGAGCGTGTTTACGTCGTCGAGGGAGAGCATCGGCAGTGTAGTTAAGATAGAGCCACAATTTGGAGAACGTATGTGGATTAGGATATCACTTAAACGTCTTCATGTTTTTTTTTAGATTTTAGACATTGTCCAAGTAGTTAGGAACAAAACATTTTTGTTAATCAATTTTTGATAATTGATTTTTTTAAGATAAACATGAAATTTTCATCAAATCTTAATAAAGAATACTAATTCGTATTTATTCGATTTTTAGCAGCAAGTAACGCATCGAGGAAAACTACAAAGAGTGATCCCGCATCCAAAAAATCTCTCAGTTTACCGAAACGGTCCACTATTGTACATGAAAAGCAACAATCGCGGAAGAAATCGTGATAATAATTTCGATAATATAATAATTAAAATTGGGCAGACTTTATATCTACATGATTGTCAAGGTATAGCTTTTTTCTTATTCCATCTATTCCCTGGTGAAAAATTTTCTTAGAATTACTTCATATAATTTTATAATTTTTTAGATAATTTCGCAGATTTTTTATACGAATTGGAACATTTCAGAAATGTCGAAAAAATCTACATCTTCATCTCTGAATTTTGTGTGTGTGAAATATTCTAAGATTTCTCATTTTATTTCCGAAGAAAACTTATAAAACCTGGAGATGAGGTTTAAAGTATTTATTTAGAAACCTTTATATTTAAAATATAAAAAATTCTTAAAAATATGAGATGAGAATGTCTTTCTACCAGGGTTTAGATTTAGAACAAAAAAAAATTAACATGAGTGATAATAGCTATCATATCAAGCAAGTTGTACTTATTATCGCACCAAGACCGTGGACACATGCATGTTGTTCTCGAAGGTCAATGCGAGTGTGTTGTGTGACTTTGCCGTGACTTTTTATGTTAAGAATAACGTTACATCGCATAAGTCTGCAAGCAGCTTGTTCAAAACCACAAGTGTCACTTGTACATTTCGGAGATAAATATAAAGTGAGTGGAGTCTTTAGAGAAATCAGAAGATGCTTTGTACTTGTGAAAAACACCAGCCTTATATAATATTTTACATATTTATTTTTCTGTTCTCCAACATACTTACGCAAATAGTGAATTTTTTAAGTACATATCTCTGTTAACTTTTAACAGTATTTGCTGCTGAATATCATCCAAACTTTTTTGTAAAAATATTATATATTGATAATGTTATATTTGCATTTGTAAAATAATATATCGGCGAAAGATATTGGCGTGTATCTGACTCTCTCGATCCTTTCTCTAACCTAATCCTCTATCTGATCCTAACCTAATCCCCTTCTAACCTTTACCACCTATCATCTATCTACCCAAAGTTTAACTATATTCAGGAGGAAGTAATTGCTCACTGAGGATTAAATATAATTTCCAGATGTCTAAGTCTAAATTAACAGAAGTTGAAAGTAGTAAAAGTTTCGGAGGATGGCAGAAGGTATATACACACAACAGGTAAATATATAAAATATATGATTTATACAAAAGATGGTTATATCAGTATTACCTACAAAGGATTTGTTCCTGAATTTATTTCGAAGTATTTCGCATGTACTGAAAGAGTGATTGCAATTATTTGACAGTACAGAATTAGGATGCAAGATGAGATTCGCTGTTTACATACCACCCCAAGCTGAGAAGGAACCAGTACCCGTTATCTACTGGCTATCAGGTCTCACCTGTACCGAGGCTAATTTTACTCAGAAAGCCGGAGCGC
The DNA here is from genome assembly GCF_003070985.1 of Temnothorax curvispinosus. Taxonomy (NCBI): domain Eukaryota; kingdom Metazoa; phylum Arthropoda; class Insecta; order Hymenoptera; family Formicidae; genus Temnothorax; species Temnothorax curvispinosus. Next base: position 78,386 of record NW_020227729.1, read on the forward strand.
AGAAACACGCTGCGGATTACGGCGTGCTTCTTGTCATACCCGACACTAGTCCAAGAGGATTGAATATTCTTGGAGAGGATGACAGTTATGACTTTGGTAGTGGTGCCGGATTCTATGTAGATGCGACGCGCGAGCCATGGAAAAAGAATTACAAAATGTACAGCTACATTACCAAAGAATTGTCAACGTTGATCCATGAAGAATTTTCAACTTTGCCATCTAAACAGTCCGTAATGGGCCATAGGTATAAAAAAATAATCCTTATGTGGAGCACAATCTTGGAATATAATCTTTAAAATGCTTCTTCTTTCCTCTTGTTTAGTATGGGAGGACATGGCGCTTTAATTTGTGCTCTTAAAAACCCTGGGATGTTCAGGACTGTCTCAGCTTTTGCACCCATATGTAATCCAATCTTGTGCCCATGGGGAAAAAAAGCCTTCTCAGGGTATCTGGGAGAATCAGAGGATAATGCCGCATGGAAGGATTGGGATGCTACAGAATTGGCAAAAAAATATAAGGGCCCAGTTTTGGACATTTTAATCGATCAGGTCCTAATAATATTTAATTATATCTCTGACATATGTTTATATCTAATTTACTCTAGTAAATTTGATTTCTTTAATCTTTTGATTTAAACGATTCGTAATTCTTTAATAACGAAAATTTGGCCGTTTACAGGGCAAGGAGGACTCGTTCTTGAAACAAGACCAGTTATTACCAGAGAATCTACTAAATGCTGCGAAGGATAATGGTATCGCGCTTACTCTCAGATTTCAGGATGGTTATGATCACAGTTATTACTTTATAGCTACATTTATTGAAGATCACTTCAAGCATCATATGAAATATCTTAAAAGCTAAGTCTGTGCCCGAAATTATCGTTAAAAACATTGGAACTTTGATATCGTAATTTACATTTTTACGAGATTTATTTTTCATGTTTTTGAAATAAATTTAAAAAATACTAAAAATATTCGCAATTTTCAAAGTTTTGCTTATTGATATTAATGTACTTCTTTATTATGTTTTCAAGGGATAATGAATCGATATATTATCATACATATAAATGGAGTATAAATAATAGAAATATATAATTCATATCTGAATTTTTGCTTTTAGCAAATCTGTTCTTGCACTATGATCAAAACTTTACAATTTTTGTACAAAGTGATTTAATAAAAGATTTAATAAAATATCATTGTGATCTTCGAGGTTCTCGGAACCCATGCCAGAGAGTCAGCAGAGGCTCCCGTTTCTGCCAAATATTAGCATTGCCCCACGCTTGCCAGAATCTGCAATTTTCAGAAAAGAATTATGATGCAATTTATATCTATCTACTGATCTCTTGATTTATATCTCTTGACGAATAGCGCAATTATTTTACTAAAAAAATTAGCTGGCATTGCTTAAATCTATAAAATAATGAGTATTTATGTTGATATTTTTTACTTTTCAAATTCACTAACAATAAGATATAATTGCGTAAATTTTTCACAAGAATTATATTTCGAATTATATATATGTAATAGGACTCACATTCCAAATAACGCGCCACCCAAATGCGCAGCATGATCGAAATATTTCCATCCCAAGATGCAACCGACAACGTCCAAGGTCATTATTCCTTTGATTGCCTAAGTAAAAAATATAATAAATAAAATGAACACTATTATATCACGGAAGAATTTTTACGTTTGCGTTCATTATTAAAATTTGGAGAAGAGGTGATACGTACCATACCCGCGGTAAATGTGAGCATAGGAAGGAAAATGATACTGAGTCGTAAATCAGGATATTGTGTGCAAAGAAATCCGAGAACACCCATAATCGCTCCGGACTGAAATAAAACCAACTGTTAAAAGTTGAAACTTATATAATGATAGATTTCCAAAAATCTATCATTTCCAAAAATATAATAAAAAAATGCATAGACATAAAAAAAAGTGAAACTATCGTGTATTTTCAGAGAACATTTTCGAGATATCTACAATATATGAAGTATTTGTTATTCTAACTTTTCAAAATAAATTTAGTTACCGCTCCTAGAGAAAGGCCTGGCACTCCAAACATAGTTTTATACACGTGACTAGCGAAGCTGGAAATCACACCGCTCGATAAATACAGAGCCAAAAATTGCTCTTTCCCCAATGCTGTCACAGCTATTGTGCTGAAGCTGTGCAACACGTACATGTTCGCAGCCAGATGGAACATGGAGTAATGTGAAAAAGTGGAGAGTACCATAGACCAGCATGACACACCTTACATGAAAATTATCTTGACGTTCATGATAATTCAGAAGCAAAATAACTGCCGCGAGCTTTTACATCAGTTGCTCAAAGCGATGGTATCACTTACTGGAAGCCGGGTTAGCGCAAAAATAGCGCACCATTGTCTTCTGCAATGCCGGCACTCGCCAAGCTAAGAATACAACCGCGTTTAGAAAACATATAGGCACAAACATCTTCTGTCCTTCGGTCAAGTTTCGCCACCATGTCTCCATTTCGCTCCTCCATCCTGTTCGCTAACCGATACATTATTGTATATATTTAAGTATCTATTGAATGTTTCCCCAAACAATACGTACGTTAACTCGAAACTGTCTGTAACGATGGATTAGTCTGTAAGTCTGGCTTCTGATACGTTCGTACTCCCAAATTGCAGCACCCACTAAGGAGGCTCCACTAAACTAGTAAAACAAAAATGCAATATATTTATAAATCGCTTATTTGAATGTACTTCTGAAATAAGTACATGATGATGAAATAAAATATCTACAAGCATCACATTGCATTTTGTTTTCAATATCATAAACTATTTTACAGTAAGTTCTTTTTTTATCGTTGTTAACTTTTTAAATCTTTTTTATACACAAATGAAACAATACAATCTGTTATCACAGCTGCAAAATCTGTTGTTAATTGTATAAAAAAAAAGGTGGAAGTAGATTTAGCAGTTTTATTTATTTACCATAATGGTGAAACCAAGATGTTTCCATAGCCTCATAGGAGGTATAGTTCCAGTCTCGATATGAATATTAGGAAAAGGAGACTCTGGTTTGAAGGTGATCTGCGACCTCTTTAAATTTCTTATTTGTCTATACTGTAATACTTGCATTTTGGGCCTGTAGTATTGCGCAGTTGTAAAGACACTAAAATTCCATAAATACACTTGAATTTTATATAGCATACATTTCAGTTGTAGGAAGTATAATAAATCATTATATAATTATACAATATAATTTTTAATAGAATATCTCTGCTTCAAGGGACATGAAATAAAATGGAAATGTCATATAAGTGGAAATAAGACGTTGCGATCTAATCTAATAAATTTTACTAATTTATAATCTTTATATTACACGACATAGAAATAGCTTCAGCAATTTCACCATTTATTTTATACATAAATAATAAAGTGATATCATTAGTGAGTTATAAACATCTAATGGCTTGTCGAAAAAAATTTTAATACAATCTACTGTAGAAGAAAGAGAATTATTATAATATTATTCGATAAGAAAGCATAGTCTTATGTCATTCTAAATTCATCTTCTGAAGTGTGAATTGTGCTTCAAGAGATGTAAATTAAGAATCGTCCCCTACATCAATAAATATAACAAAATCATAAGATAATTTTATATTAATAGATAATGTTGCTTCTTTCCGGGATAATCTTTTAGTCAATCTTGCAGAAAGTTTCATCATAATTCTTTAGGTGTAAAAAATCTCAGTTTCCTTAATCTTTAAAGAACTTAATTTTTTTAAAGGATCTTTAGAAATGTTAATTTTTAAAAGCAACAAGAAAAAAATACGTGAAACGAAGCGAGAAATTAAAAACAGTGAAGTCATAATACTAGTAGAAACTGAAAATCCGTCGCACCATCTGTTCGCCGTGTCGCCCAAACGTAAAAGCGTCCTGACCGTCATGCTATCGGAATTTTCTGTGCGTTCGCAGAATGCATAAATATTCCATGTACGCGAAATCAACGAAATTTTGTTCACGCAGAATCCAGATAACCTCTCATGCCACACATCTGACGTCTGACAGCCGAACGAAGTGACGAGACTGACGAGTGACGTTGCTCCTCCGCCTCACGCGTCGATACCTCGATTAATCTCGCGAATACTCGCGATATATCGTTTCGTTATCGCAAAAGAATCCCTAGTCGCCGGCGGTTGGCAGTAGGGATGGGCGATACAGCCTGAAAGTATCGATACATCGTATCGATATGTATCATAACTGAAAGTATCGATACACAAAAAATATCGAATGTCTCGTATCGATATCATCAATATCGAAACATACATAATTAGATATTAGATTAGTTCGCCGTTTGCAAAAATTTTTGGCATCCAATTTCTTACTTCTGACGTAAAATAAAGTATAAAATGAGAGGTATTTTGCGGCATAAAAGTTACAACGCGAGTACACAAGAACACCTTAAGTACAATTTTTTATTTATAAAATAAATGTTTTTGTTTATATTGTTTATATATTAAAATGTGTACTTATAATTATATCACATTAGCACTTATAATTATTGTAATTATGATTACATACATTAAACAAAAAAATAATTACTTATTTTTGCATGTGAGTGTAATAACAGTAATATCACATATGAAATCTGCTTAGAAAGAAATGAAAATGGAACTTATAAACTATAATAGCAAATGCAATACTTTGATCATTAAATTAACGCAAATTTACCTCATCTGTATGTATACACTTACGAGACATTTTATTCTTAATTGTAAGCAAATCGTAAGAAAATTAGAAAAGAAACATTAGTAGAAACTTAATATATAGAATGTATAAAAAATAAGTCCACTGAAGTGTGTAATTACTGCAAACAGAAAAATAATTACTTATTTTTGCACGTGAGTGTAAAAATTCACTTCTATAATACGTCACAAACGCCTCGTCACCAGTCGCAAAGGATGGCAGGAGCGTTTGTGATGTATTGCAGAATTGATAATTTAGAAATGCCAATCGCCAAGATCGAGGGAATGTAAAAATAATAATTGATTAAGGTGATCACCTGTCAACCTGTTCCTATCTTCGGACATTATTTTACCTGCTTCAGAAAATAACCTTTCGGAAGGAACTGAAGTGGCAATTAGTGATAAATATTTAATTGCCAAGGTTCTTAGAGGCGAATCTCGGGCCATATTCCAATATTTTATGGCATTAATCACTCATTTTTAACGGTGGTTGATTCAGATAGTAACGAAAGTCCTCTGGCATTTGGTTAGGATCTTGATTAACTATCTGTTTAGATATATTTAAATTTACAAGATTTTCATGATAGGACCAAAAATTTGTTTTATCATTATTATCTGAATTTTCTTGTTGACTTTGAAATTCATGGTTAATATCTGTAACCTTAGAATTTACAAACCTTGTAATTTTATTAATAGCATGTGAGCAAGCAACTTTATCGCTAAAATTAATATTTTTAAATCGAGGATCTAAAATTGTAGCCATAGCTAACGATGATACGTGTTCAATAGTTTCAAATCTTTTGCTTAACTGATCTTTTAACGCCTTTTTAAAGTGATGACCTATATCAGTAGAAGGTTCAAACGCCTGTAATGTATTCTTTAAAATATTGACAACTGGAATTACTTTACTCGCAGTAAGATAATACTCGCCGCATATGATTTTTGTTGCCTCTTCAAATGGTTTTAGCAACTCAACAAATTCTTTAGTCGATTGTAACTCCGAAGCAGTTAGCATCGGAGGAGCCGTAGGACATTGCAAAATAATGACACTAATTTTTTCGGACAATTGTATAAATCTTTGTAGCATATTATACGTGGAATTCCACCGTGTTTCAACACTTTGGATTAACTTTAAGTTCGAATGAATACGTAATTGATCTGCAGCAATAACTGATTTTTTAAAATAGGTGACAATATTTTTTATTTTTGCGCAGAAACCTTTTACGATATTATCGTCATCAATAATTCTCGCCAAAACTAAGTTCAAGGTATGCGCAAAGCATGGCAAATGCTTGTCTGCACCGAAGGCATCAACAATAGCCTTTTTTATGTTAGCAGCATTATCTGACACAACGGCTACAATATTTTGACTTTGTATATTCCATGTATCTATTAAATTTAATAGCCAATTTTTCAAATACTCGGACTGGTGTCTTTCAGTCATCTCAACAACGCCAATTGTGACAGATCTATGTTGCTCTTCTACTAAGAAGTGTGCCGTTAAGCCCAGAAAACTTTTCATATTTAATGATTCAGTCCAAATATCAGTAGTTAAAGATAAATAATTTACTTGTGAAAGTTTTGCTTTCATCATATTTGATAAGACCTCGTATTTCTCTTCCATGAGATGAGTTATGGTCCTCCTACTAGGAACCGTGTATAATGGCAATATTGCATTCATGAAGGTTTTGAAACCCTCCTTTTCAACCACACGAAATGGTAAGTTGTCCTTAGCAATCATAAACAGCAATTTGTTTGTCACGTCGGCAGCTTTGGATCCTCCATCTAAAAAATTAAAAATATCATAACAATTTTTTAAATATACTTACATTAGTAATGAATAAGTTATTTAAAACTCAATTAAATAATTACAACTTCTCCATACCTTGATATGATTTTTGTTTTGCAAATGCTGAGTCAATTCGAGGTTGTTTGGAGGAAACAATTGGATTTCGTAAAACTGATACCGATCGCGTTTCTGTTTCTGATGATATAGACGTAGACGGTCCCGGAGATGAGACTGGGTCATCAAGGTCAATGATATCTTCGTTGTCTACTTCGGACTAAAATTCAAAGCATACATCAATTAAGGGCGAATAAAAATAAAAAAATATATAAATATTGTGTTATGTAATAATATAAATAACAAATATTACTATTTGTCTTTTTGTCTTGACGAATACTGTAGATTTCTCCATCTGAACATCAGGATGACATCGATTCATATGGAAATGTAAATTAGTTGTATTTCCAGATGTTTTTACATTTAACTGGCAGATTTTGCATTTAGCAACTGTATCACTTTTTACAAAATAATTCCAAATAGGATTTTTTGGCGGCACTATAAAGAAAAAGAAATAGGATGATTATTATTTAATAATTAATAAAAAAATGAAAGAAATAAGGAAATAGAATAAAATAAAGGAAAACTTGCACGCCTACTTTTAGTACTTTTATAGAAAGTAAGTGCGTTAGTGCGCCGTTAGAAGTTAGAAGTTAGGAAATGGGAACGTGGAATGTGCTCTTTCACCTTAGGACTTTTCTTAGATTTAACTCTGTAAATATTACAAATAAGGAAATTATACATTCAACTCTATAAAACAGATCATAAGAAATCTGAGTGCGTTTTCCAGCAAGTGATATAAGTCGACTCAAATGTCGTTCTATCTTTGTTATTTATTGAATGCTAAGTAAAAAAAGATAGAACGACGTTTGTAATGACTTCAATGACTTGTGTCGCTTGCTAAAAAGTGAACTAGATAAAAGAAATATATAATAGTTATTTTTTATCCTTACCTCGATTGTAACTGCAGTCTCTTGTAAGAGAGTTACTGTTACAGTACGTACCTACGTACTTGAACCTTGAACTAGCTGTACAGAATTCTGCTCTTCACTTTACTGGACACGGACACTCTAAGACTAGTCTAGACTAATACAAATAAGAAAATTATCCATTCAACTCTATAAAACGGATCAGTAAAGGTGCTTTTTCATGCTGACTGACGCTCGATTTGAGCGTCAAAATTGATCACGTGATAGGTCACGTGATCAGTTTTAACGCTCAAATCAAGCGTCGAGTGTCAGCATAAAAAAGCCTTTTAATAAATAATAAAATCTGAGTGCGTTCTCCAGCAAGTGATACAACTCAAATGTCGTTCTATCTTTGTTATTTATTGAATGCTAAGTAAAGAAAGATAGAACGACATTTGTGACAACTTCAATGACTTGTGTCGCTTGCTGGAAAGTGAACTAGATAAAAGAAATATATATTTAGCTTTACAGCAAACAACACAAGTCGACACAAGTATCGTTTTATCTTTGTTACTTATTACCAAAAAAGAAAGATAAAACGATGCTTGTGTCGATTTATGTCGTTTGCTGGAAAGCTCCCATAATAATTATTTTTTATCCTTACTTTGATTGTAACTGCAGTCTCTTGTAAGAGAGTTACTGTTACAGTACGTACACTACGTACCTACGTACTTGAAGTACTTGAACCTTGAACTAGCTCTACAGACTTCTGTTCTTCACTTCATTGGACACTCTAGACACTGAGATAACGTAACGGCAACGGCCATAAAAAAACAAAGGATAGTCAAGGGCCGGCCCACGGGCGCCACCGCCAACCGCCACGGACGGTCGACATAGGTCTACCAAAGTTCGATATTCAAGGGTCAAGTATCGATACGTGGAAATATCGAGCGATAAAGTATCGATACAAATAGGGGATAATTGGGCACTGAAGTATCGATATTTGAAATATCGATACTGTATCGCCCATCCCTAGTTGGCAGTATGGCGGTTGGTAGGCCTGGGCAGGCCGCGCCGGCGTTCGGCGCGACGTTCATCGCGATGGCGGGCGTGCGGCGTTTGACGTGAGAGAGTGCCGGGGAAGAGAGCACTCCAGACTCCAGTACAGCAAAACAGTCCGAAAATACTACGGCGACAATGGCGGACGAGGAGCTACCAGCCGGATGGGAGAAACGCCTCAGCAGATCGACCGGTACGTCGAAGTCGACGGATTTTCACGCTCGTGCAAAATCCGGTCGCCACGTCGAGTCGCGAATTTCGCTGCGGGGGGGCCGCGAACGATCCCCTCGTCCCCCGTTTTCGCCGGCGCGAGGACGTATGGGCCGTATGGCACTTCGCCGACGTTTCGCCGACGCCGATCAATTCGCCGCGGTCGAGGGAGATGCGCGCTCGATACACCCGTCGAGGTCCTCCTCCGAGAGGACCTCCGTTCTCGACGCGAGCGTGCTCCGATCGCGATCGATGGGAATTCTTAGACGGCGAGGGTTCGAACGCCGGGTATAGCTTGCCGGAGATGGTCGCGTCCGGGGGGGATTCCGCCGAAAGAAACTTGGGAAAATATCCCGCTCGTTATCAATTAATTTTTTGCTGTATATCGATTCGTCGAACTTGAACTTTTTCGCGAGTCTGCGAACAAGCTTGCGGGGATGTTGAATTAATTGTCTCATTAATCACATAAACTTTTCAAGAATCAGCACGCGGCTGCTTTCATTATTTGTGCATCAACTTGCAATTGAAATATATGGTTCTAGTTCAGTCTGATCTATTTCTATTTCTGATCTGAATCTGTTTCTTTGAAAATTGCAAGTATACGCAGTTTTGTTCTCGAGTTTCTTGAACATAATCATGATATTTGTCGAGTTTAGAGTATTGAGTGTGTCAAAAATTCTACCTTATATGAATACAGAGCATAAAAGTGGTAAAAAAAGTGTTTAATATCAATGTTTAGGTGTTTCATCTCAAATGGATGAAATTGTTGTAGGTCAACACTATTATTTAAATATTTATACCAAGGAAAGTCAGTGGGATAGACCAGATAAACCTGCGGATCCATCTGGCAATGGCAAGGCGGACGGACCTGAAGAAGTGCAATGTTCTCATCTACTTGTGAAACATTCGGGCTCTCGACGACCTTCTTCCTGGCGAGAGGAGAATATTACTAGGTCAAAGGAAGAAGCTCTCGAAATGGTTAAATGTAAGCCTACAGCTTTACAATTTTTCATCATTGACGAGTATTCATTATTGCATTGTTCGTGTAAAATATTTTTGTCTGTTGCTATATTTGTTTTATTGCATCACAGTCCTAGAGTAGGACAAAGTTTCTAAACTGGTTTCGTTACAATTGCAATTTTTTATAGAGATTGTAACCCACTTTTATTGTGGAAGAGTAAGTTTGTTTTTAAAACTTATTTATTGTTATAACTATTTGGGGATTTATTCTAAGAAACAAGGCATCACGATTTGTTTATCTCTTTGGAATTAAATCCATGTTTTGTATAGAGACTCTATCCCTATCAAAGTAAAATATTCTCCCTAAATTTTTAATATCAATCCAGGCCATCCAGGGCAGTGGGAATTGTACTTGGTAGGCAACTGGAGGGGGGGCCCGATTCTCTATCGACAAACGTATGCGTAAACTCTGCTCTAACAGAAAAGCTGCAAGCTTATTAGCTAAAAACTGTGCGATAGCCAATCACGTTGCAGCCTTTCTGTTAGAGCAGAGTTTGCGCATACGTTTCTTGTTAGAGAATCGGGCCCCTGTTCTAGCACTGGGCTATTCGGCACCTTTCATTGTTGCTTTGATTACCATAAAAAATATTTTGTTAACAGCTTATAGAGAACAAATCGCGTCTGGCAAAGCGACGTTCGCTGAACTCGCCTCCAAGTACAGCGATTGCAGTTCAGCAAGGCGCGGCGGCGACCTCGGACCTTTCAGTCGGGGCGCGATGCAGAAGCCCTTCGAGCAGGCGGCATTCACGCTGAAGGTTGGCGAGCTGTCGTCACCTGTGCACACAGATAGCGGAATTCACATCATTCAACGGACTGCATAAGCCAGCTCAGCCTGAAACGAATTGCCGATACTTTGCGAGAAATCGCTTTCTCTCTCTTTCCATCTCTCTCTCTGTCTTTTAATCTTACAGTTTATAAAATTATGCCAATGGTATTCTCCCAACATTCTATATACTGGCTGTTGTGGTATACTTATTTAAGTCAGCATTTGAACTTTATGCTTATTTGAAATCACAGTTTCAAAAAGCATTTCTTTAGGCGTGTCATACTTGTCTCTTTTACCATATGTTTGGCATTTGCCTAGGTTTCATCCATTTTCAGAAGATATATTAAATGCTTTACTTAACTCTTCATAATTTGGACGCCTGTTTAATTCAGTCATATTATTCATGCGTGACAAATTTCTTTTGATATTTTTCTTTTACAGATTGCACATACTATTTGAATGATTTCTTTTCTTGTTTTAGTTTTAATCCAACTATGTGTGCGTTCCGTTTTACGCATCATGCGCATCATGCGTGAAACGGAACGCACCCTATACTTATTATTTGGCATTTTAACGCGATCTTACTAACACCGGTCACTGTTCCAAACTAAAGGCATCACTTGAGAGAGCGTTTTTTTTTATTTTTTGTGTGTTTTTATCAATATAATTCCGCTTTGCAATAAGATAATAAATTAATGGTGCAATCATAAAGAAATTAAGGCATCATTAGCAGACAGACGCATGTTAAAACGTTATCGTATAAAAGCGACGATATTATACCCTCCCTTAATATTAGAAAAAATAATAATTGAATACATGTTCCTTGACAAATATCATTATCCTACTACTGAATGCATAATTGTGTTAATATAATATTAATGTCTTCCTTGACCTGATGGAAGTTAAAATACTGGCTATACGATGATATTATTACATTAATTTTTTATCATTGTAATTAGAGCGAAATCGAAATCATGCAAAATATTAAAAAATATGTCAATGCGGTATTAGTTATTTGTGTAACAAGTGAGGTAAGATGAAAATTCCCGGGTGCGGAGTTTACGCACGAGCCGAAGGCGGGAATTTTTATCTTTACACACGGCTTACATTCCCTATTTTATGTTGCAAGTGCCTGGAAAGTGGTCTATCACGCACGCGTAGCGTGCGTAATGGGGCACTTTCCATGCACGTGTTGCATAAAATATTTTTAGTAATCATCACATTGTAATATTGATTGCATGTTGAATGGCTAACTCTAATAGTGAAACTTCTTATTGTATTTTGTAACTAAATTGTATTTTGTAAATTTAACTGATTTGTATTCACAAATGATAAAGATTCATTGCTGTATAATAAAGTTGATCTGTAAAATATTTTATTCCATGATTGGCAAAAAATTATGATTAGCTAAAGTAAATTTCGTTTTTACGCAAATGCATTGACAAATAATATTAATATTATGATAAAATATTTCGTTGGTTTAAACCTTAAATAAGATGTGTGAACTATGAAACGTGATATGTTTATTTCTTGCTTTTCGTTAATTTTTCACCACTATGTGATACTTTACGTATTTATATTATGATACGTACTTGAACATTTCAATAAGCATTTCCATTGCTTTGCCTCGCTAATGGAATATGTATGTATTTTCAATATATAATGTTGGGGGAAGAGAAATCATGAGCGGCTAAAAATACTGCTGATTGAAACGATGTAAATCACATATTTCCGAAAAACATTATCTTCCAATCTAAGATTAACATACATGAGTTTATTGTCGTTAATGTAGTATGGTGGAATCAAAAATGCCTACTCTCCTTCGAATAAATAAGTTATGGACAGGAGGATAATAAATTAAGGAAATATTTTGAGATGTTTCGTCTATACATATGTTTCCACGTTCTGAAAGACGTAGATCTTTTGGAGATAGTTAATTTTTAAAATAGATAATTCATATGTAATCCTGTTACATGTAACTTGTAACGTCATTACGTTACGGAAGAACGTAATTTACGTTCGTAACGTAAAATATATGAGACTAGCACAAGATATGAATCGGTGCAATTTCAGGAAATCAGTTTTAACTTTCTTGCATAATGTAATTGAATTAATATATGACGTGTGAATTCACGATACTCGCCATTATGGTTTCACGAGGTGATTTATATTTAAGTGAACATTAAATATACATGTAGCAGAGGAATAATGTATATGTATTAAACTCGCACTCCAGCAAGACTTTGATTGTAACTCTAAGGTTTGCATGTAATATTTTACACGCTAGTACGATAGTTAGATTTATTTCAATAATCTGTTTCATCGCTTTTTCCTTGATCTTTCTAATATTTTTAAAGCATTATAATACACTGCATAATAATAATGCTGTTTAATTGAATTGTATATAACATACAGGTTACACAAAAATATTTGCATTGTGCTTTCGGAACATAGATTTAAGCTAAGATTTTCGTGCTCAATTAAAGTTGCTGGAGTATTTCCAGATAGATTTGATTACGAAATATTAATTCTGAAAGGACCGACGTATTTATATATATGTATGTCATAGTGGTTCATTTAGATAGAAATGCAATTACACGCAATAATATAAAGGTTTTCTTTCATCCTTTCCTCCTGTTTTTCACGTCTGTTCGGCAAGAGATTATAAAATGTACAATTCAGTGCGAGAGGAAAATACGATTACTTGAATCTGACGAAAGGGCAGTCTTTTGACGCTCGCTAGCGAAAATTTAAAATAATTTTGACTCTTAGCGTTAATGCGAAACGTTATTGAAGAGTACACACGAAAAAAATCAAAGACTCGAATTAAAATTGCAGCAATATTATTGCAGACCGACAAACATGCGCGACTACTATGATGACTCACGATTATGGTTACATTTAATCAAATCATTATCTTTTTAAAAATTAAATTAAATTAAATTTTTTTTGCAGGAAATAAATGTTATCGTTGATGTTAAATTAAAGTATTTAACGATTCAAGCATGGCACGATATTGTAGATAATTATAATTATTATCGTTAATTATTAAGCACTATTAATTACATATTTTCTAATTTTATTGTAAATATATGAAGTGTAATTTGAACAATAAAACAACAGTCGCCAAATAAAATCCTACGAGTCAATCGCTATGTATTTATCGGTTTTGCTTCTATTAAAAAGAATAAAATACAGTTTAACAATAAAATACAGTTTAACAATATTGAAATGTCATGTCATGTGTATATATACCAATATATACATTTTGTATCTTTAATTCTTTTAAGACAATTTATTGTTTTTATAATTGTTTTAATTTTAAAAAGACCTTTATTGTTTATTGTGAAAAGTTTTAAAATGATTTCTTTTCTAGTAGGAGTTGTTTTCTTTAAGGAAAAAAATGAGATTAAAATTTTGCATAACTGTCGAGACAATGGAATTTTTGGCGTTTTAACAATTCAGTGCGCCTCTTGAGAAATTTTTATTTTTCAAACGAATATAATTATATTACAATTAATTGGCAATAAAAATATTAGATTGTTATTATATAATTTAACGTAGTATCGCACAAAACATCGTTCAACCGTTTGTCTATCGGTTTATATTGAGTTTTGATCACATTCTTAGCTTTCTGACTGCGATGTTTACTCTCATAAACGTTACTTAATCGTTCGCATTTTATTACGTATTTTTCAGCTTTAAAAGATGAAAAGTCAAGGTTGTGTGTAGATGTATGTACAGTACGTTAGAAACGTTAAACGAAATATCGCACGATCGTCATGGTGTGTTAATAACAATATATTTATCATGCACGTTGTCTTAATGTGATTATCTCATCACTCTCACTTTCATTTAAATTTAAATGAACGTAGCATCAAATCGGTACTTTAATTGCTATTGATTGTACTTAATATTTAGATTATGAGATAATTATTTATTGAAATTCAGAAATGTATTAAAATCGCATTTTGTTATTTCCACACGCCGAGTTCGAAGTTGCATGCGCTTTTTCATAAAAAATAATTCGATCGTACGAACGAAATGTAACGCGATCGCGACCGCTATATTTCTTCGCGTCGGTATATACACGTTATACTTAATTGCTCGTTTATCATCCATTTAAAGTAGCCAAGGAAATGAATGTTTCTGCATGTCAAGAAGATGCCGGATGATATATCGCGCGATTGTTATCAGTATATATTAATTAATATTCGCAATAAACGATGTTTTTCTTGTCGCTCGCGATTTAAATGAACGTCGCGCCAAATCAACATTTTATAAAATGCTGTTTACAAAATTCATCGTTAATTTTTACGTTTGAATACTGAAGATTTTATATTTTTGAATTATCTGCATTAAAATTATCTCGGTGTTGGTCACAATAATTAGAAAATAAGATAATTAATTATTTGTCATATTCAGCAATGTATATATATATTGAGGTCACATTTCATCACTTCGATTCTTAAGCCGAGTTCGAATCGGAGTAAAGTCGCGTGCGCTTTTTTCATTTAATTAAAAATAATTCGATTGTACGAACAAATGTTAGCAATGCCGAGCGAAGTGTAAAGCGCGGCGATCGCAACCGCGCCATGTTCGTTCGCGCCGATATAGGCGTCGCTCGTCCGTCTCAAAGACGTACTTAAGTATTTTCACCGCTCCTCGTTTTTCGCGTTTTTACCCGTGAAAAGTGAACGTTCCACGTAAAGTGCGTCGGGAGTGCCGAATGAAATGTCGTGCGGTCGTCGTGACGCGTTAATTATCGCGCGCGTTCGTAAGAAATTCACATATCTTCATCAATCGAGTCATCAATTGACGAAATTAAAACGACGAGATGAGAATGACGGCAGTAGAACTGGCAATAGAACTGGAAAGAATATGCGCGATATGGTGTGCCGCTTAGGTGAGTAAATCCGTTGATTGTATTATATTAAAATCTAATTTAATTATATTTATGCGATCGAGCTTAATTAGTTACATATACTTTATGGAAATATGAAAAAGTAAAAAAAATAATTTATTAAATAAATTATCATCGTTACCTTAATTAAATTCTTTTTGATACTTGTTAGGTTTAAAAAAGTGAAAATTGTGGAATGCTTTCGTAAATGTATTTTGTAAGAATTCTTCGATTTGCCAACGTTTCAACAATTTATCGCTTTTAATAAATTATATTAATTACTTTTTCCACGACCTGAATCCTTCATGAAAATGATCGTGGCCGCCTCATAAAATGACTCATTAAGCGCGAAAGGGTTAAAGTGGTCACGCTACCTCGATCGGCGTAATGCGCGATACACTGATTACTCGAGTGATTTGCTCTAGTGCGTATATTTGTACCTATATATACTTACGCATGTAACAACGTTGCATTAAGCAGCATTGCATCGCGCCAGCAAAAAGTTTGCGTTTCCTTTTTTTTATAGAAAATTCGTTATCTACTAATCTTAGTGTAAGATTATTTTCTAATTTATTATTTTTATATTAATTATATATTCAATTATATTATTATTATTCGATAATTGACACATTTGATGCGTTTTGTAAAATTTTTTATTGAAACATGAAATCTTTTTTCAAACAAAAATATTAATGGGACCATGCACAAATGACACATTCGAACCGCGACTTATTAAAAGGAGAAAATTTTTAATTAATTGAGTTTATATTATATATTTATTACGTTCATTATTATATATAAATCTTTTTTTATTATTAAAATTTTTCGCGAGTTACGGAGCCCGTAGCTTTGAAATGTTTTTTTATTTTTATAAACTTGCAGCAAACTTTTTACAAATCACAGACAATTAATTGATCCTATTGATTTTTATTGCACAGACAATCGGCTTTTGCTTGTAAGCTTCTGAAATAGTGATCCCTTAAACTTAAACGGGCCAAACGACGGTGATTGATATGCTATTATATGGAACTGCGAACACGATGTATCGCCGCGCGCATTACGTCAATCGCGTCCCCAGGTTGTTCGAGCGGTGTGTTGATACGCGCGATTACATAATAATTTGGAGCAAATTTCGCGCGGTGTTCCCAGCTGAGGGGCCCCTGAATGGCGGATTTCCTCCGACTGTGGGGCGATATTAACGCGCGGCGCGTACAGCGCGCCCATTAACGGCTAATTCGATATTGTGTGTGACCTTAAAGAAGTCCATCTATCAAAATGGAGAGACAGGTCGCAGGTCGCGTGATATAGGATGGGTCGTCTAATTCGGAGGTCCATCTTTAAATAACCGACGCTCCATACCTCGCCGGCCGTCGCAGTTGAAACATTTCCGCAATTCCGCATTTTTTTCGGCTCCGGTGACCTGCAAAACTGCGCGACAATTCCAATTTCATTCCCCGAAGTCTGTGATACGTATAACGTCGACGGAAACGTTTCGTTATACTTATCTCTATATCAGTCTTCCTTTTCATCTTCCGCGCGAATACGAGTGCGCCGACATGTGTGGAGCGTTATTTGAGGAGAAGTTTCAGACTTCATCCGCAGTTGGGATGAACAATATTAAATATTAAAGGATGAAATTTAAACCAATACCTTAAGTTAAATAACATTTCATTATTTTTAATTACCATATGTGTGTCGAAATTTATTGTTTTAGCACAAAACAGTATTATTTTAATTGGTTTAGTGAATATTGTTTTAATTAAATTAAATTTAATTAAATTAAATTATTTAATTAAATTAAATAAACGACATATTGAGTGGGAGCAGTGACGACCTATGGAAATGGTTAAAAATGACTCAAATTCAGTATAATCAGTATAATTTGACACTACAATTAACAGTGAAAACACGAACGGTATCGCGCAATTATATGTCGGTCGCTTTCCAGGTAGCACATATTAGTTTCATATACATTTTTTTTTTTTTGAACGTATACATAGTTTCATAACCGTAAAGAACTTGAACAAAAATGGTTTTGAAACCATGATTTAAGAAACGTATTTTTTACGTTTCTACAGTTAACAAAAATATCTATTTGTTAAATTTTTCCTTTCAAAATTATAATTTGGTTTATCTATATAAATAATAGCTTTAATAGCCTTTTTGAAATATTTAAATTTATATTGCATTAATTATTGCACAAAATAAATCATTTTATCCATGCACATATTTACTTAAATTAATTTTGTTCTACCGGTCTTAATCTATTTGTCATCGGACAAATCTGAGCTTAGTTAGAAAACTTCCAACAGTTGCAAAATAAACGTTCTGCTGAACGTGGCCATTGAAAGAATATTTATACGTGTGTTCCGTTTTGAAGAACTTCCTGAACTGGTGCACATCAGTAATGCAATTAAGTTAGAGTGAGACAAGTATATTTTGTTTCACTTATTAACTTATTGCACAAATGTGCACCAGTTCAGGAATTTCTTCGAAAAAGAATAAACGTCATAGATGGTATATGCATAACGCTTCTAGAACATTTTCACGCATGTCTCAAAGACGTCATAAACACGTTCAAAAGACGTGAAAAGTAGGAATTTTAAATGTCTTTATCTAAAATGTCTATATCATTAAAACAAAACGTTTTTATAATAGTTTTTTAAACGTTATTTTATCGGAAAGAAACGTTATTTTTTCGAATAAACATTTTTACTCATGAGAAACGTTTCTAGAAGTCGGTTATAAAACGTTTCGGAAAAACGCTTATAAAACATATTTAAAATGTGTATGTGCTACCTCACGGAGAAAATTTTATAGTAAATATTACTATGGTGTCGCACTAGCTGCGGACCATCGAGGAATTTTAAGTTAAATTACTATGTTTATGGTAAAAATTACGTTATTTAATCGTTTTTAAAACAATAATTATAGTATTTTAACTTGAAATTCCTCGATGGTCCGCAGCTAGTGCGACACCATAGTAATATTTACTATAAAATTTTCTCCGTGCTGGGATGTCGGTCGTTTGGTATATTGCTGATGCTAATTGTTCCTGTCTCTAATTGGTTTATTTTTAAATTATCTATTAAGTATCTAGGCAAAGGGCTAGAGCCCCGATGCGGCTTCCGATGCGTAGGCAGCAATTAATAATATCATTTGATTATTGACATTAGATCGAGACATTATTAAGATGTTTATTAATACATTTGATGTCAATTTGCTACCTGGGTACCTTTATGGAAATACCGAAATAGCTATTGTAATTTGCGAAAAAAGTACACAAAATTATAGCAATTACTGTAATATTTACTACGATTTCGCAATTACTCTTACTTTTTCGCAACCACATTAGTCTTTCTATAGTATTTTTCCGTAAGGGAGAAGACGAAGGCATTCACGACGCGCGCGTCGAACACGGAAATTGCTTGACCGGCGCGGCGATTTAGCGCACGATGTAACTTTTCGATGCGACATCCGTTCCGGCGCACGAGAGTGCGACGGAACTGCGCTCGTATATTACTCGCGTGCGTGCATCTCCGCATTAGGATACGTGTCTTCGCATGACCCTGACGAGATCATTAACGATCAACAGCGGTTGCGCAAACTTCAATTTTTCGTCCGCGACCGACCCTCTGCCATCGGTTACCGTAAATTGGTCACGACATTCGAACCTATAAAAACTTGTAGCACGCAACGACGAAATTGATTCTAGACGAGTCGGATCTAATGAATTAATTTCTCTCTTTCTTTTTTTTGTCTCTGTCCGTTTATCATATTTTATGATTCATATCGTTATGCGCGAAGTGTACCGAAATTATTGCATATTTTTTCCGGTAAAAGTTTTTTTTTTTAAGTAAAACTAAAGGTAGTTTCCCGTTTATTTCTTTAGGATTCGAATCATTCTTGCAATTGTTTCTCTTTTGCTTGTATAGAACGTAATTGTATAATAAAATACATTACTCTCGTAAACGAGAAAAGGAAATGCTCTCATCACGCGAGAATGCATTTTTCCTCACGCGCGCTTTTTTTTCCTAAAGTGGATGGATTTTTCCTTAAGCGGGCTGAATAGCTGTAATATCGATACGTGTCGGTTCTCCTTGAGGAATAAAGAATATTTTGCGGTACGATACCGCGCTTTTGCGGTTAGATTCGCGTAATACATATCACGAATCAATGAGATCAGTAACTTTATTATAGAATTACTACAAATGGAAAATTTTATTTCGTGCTTATATAACTAATTTCATTTTTTCTTAAATTTGATGAAGGATTAATAAAAGACTTTCAGCAGCGCGCGCAACAAATGCGATAATCCAAAATAAAACAATGAAATTTTACAAAGTTAACTGCGATATTTTATTTTGTGGTAAGCAAATTGGACGCAAAGCGAGAATAGTTCCTTGCATTATAAATAAGCGATACCGCGCGAAAGTTTATCGTCAATTTTTAGCATGCATAGCACTTTCAGCCAGCAAAATACAAGGTCAGAGATACATGTATAAATACTGATTTTTATATTAAAAATATGTATACGCTCATATCATACATTATGAAGAAGATAAGATTCATGCCAGGAATCACGGGAATACACGGATCATTGAATGTGAAAATATCGTTGCAAACAATATCAATCACTAATCACGGACAGCGCATACGAACATTATGCAACAGGAGGAAACATAACGTAACGTTTCAACTTACGTAATCAATGTTAGATTCGATAAGTATAATTTTATTAGACGCATACATTATCTAATATTTACTATTGGAATTTTATTTTTTAAATATCTTTTCAATAAACACGTGCTTGATTTTCTCTATCACCGCGCGCGAAGTTGGGTTTACTTTATCTTTTGCTCGCGTGATTTAACGAATTAAATCTCAGTATCCTTAAAGAAAGTGTTTTGCAGCTGACTCGCGTGAGGCAAAGATATATCCTGAATAATAATACATTAAGATTCGTCTTCTAAAATGACGTCATTGTGTTATTTGCTCTAGATCGCTAATATCCTGGTGCTTATAGCTTTTTACTTTGCACGTATAGGGTAAAGTCGGGTAAAGTGGTCTTAGAGAAAAGATGGCCCATCGATACTAGATGGCGAGCTAAAATTGAAAAAACATGGGTGAGCCATCTCTTTTCTATGGCCATCTTACCTGAGTTTACCATATTGAACGTTTTATAAAGAATTATATTCAAAAGTGATACGCATCCTTGACGCAAACTGATAGAACTGTAGAATATTGAAAAATAAGAAATATATAATTTTTTTATAAATAAGGTAACCAGAGTCCAAAAGAGTTAAACAAAATTCAGCAGAATCATATTTCTATATCATATGTTATATATAACTATTTATTGTTATATAAGTACACAAAATGTTTTAAAAGAGAATTCTATGATTTTTTAATATACTTTGTAGTCAAATATAGTATTTAGATTTATCGAAATGGTCATACTTTTCAAAATAATCCTTTTCTCTTATTATTTTTTTGTTGATATTAACATTTTTTAAAAAGCATAAGAATTTAAAAGATTTTTATACTAAATTTGTTTATACATAACCAATCTGTTTTGCAAAATTGTTATTTTTTGAAAAATTAGTTAATAAGATTAATTAATAAAAAATTTATTAATAAGAATTAGATAGTACCTAACTAATCTCACTACACGTGTTCCTTCATTACACATTCATATACTTGTACAACTTATGAAATAATAATATAATTATTTTAAAGTATAATATTATTCTAATAATAACAATTAAAGTAATTTAAATCGACAATGACTGGCAATTCTACTGGCATTATTCTAATAACAATCAAATTATTTTAAGTTGTTAAATTATTTTGTTACACAGTTTAAGGCAATAGAGACGCAGAAACCCAGGTAGCAAGATGACGTTTAAAGACGTCTTAATGACGTTAGAGACATCATTAAGACGCGGAATTAATACGTCATTTGACATCACTCTGCTACCTGGGAAATTACTGTAACTACTGTAAGAAAAAAAGTAAACAAATAAACAAAAATGCGTGTTACATCTGAATATCTTCCTCTGTTTAGTTTCACAAAATCTTGAAATATATTTTTACTTTCGTTAAATCCTGAAATTGTATATTTTCTTCAAAATCGTAATACTGCAAATCCTAAGTTCTATCTTAAATTTATAGATTTCTGAATCCGCACCAGAGCTTGAATTCGAAAAACCTTAATATTGAGAATTTTTACCGTTAGATTGTTAAATGCAAAAAAGAAATTTACGAATGTTTTAGTTTTACCTTTGATCTTCGGTGCATCACAAAGAGGGGGAGGGGGATCCTTGATATCACAAAGATACACTGACCTAGATAGATCTCCAATTACGCGCAAATATCTCGTTTCGTTCTGATTGCGAGGATCTTCGGTCCCCCGATTCCCGCGTGGCCAATTTGCATGATTCGCGAGCATCGCGAGAAGAATTTCCGACATGTAACGATTTACGATGGACGCGCGATCGTGGGGGATAATCATGCCCATCACGAAGAGGTGGAAACCGGCCAGCGGGAGGTAAGTGACGCTTGCGCTGAAAAGCTTCCCTACATAAGTATCGCGAGCTAGCCACCACTGCTAGTATCGCAGATCGCGGTAGTAACGTCCTAGAACACCTCAGCAAAGTGTTCGAGCAAGCAGCCTTCATCTCGGTGGATCAACTAAAGGTGAGTTCTCTCTTCAGTAAGATGCAACCGGTGGTCGGTTTTTACCGACGCGATTTTGTTAAAATTTTATTTGACAATCTTATATAACTTCGTAAGTGCACATAATTTAATAATTTTCTAAAAGTTCACAATTTGGCAAACGCAACGTTTTATAATTAAAAAATTACAAATATTACAAAATTTTTAAAAATTACCAATAAATATGGTTTTGAATAAAGATTTTAATTTTTTATTAGACAGACTGTATTTTAGATGTAAGAAGTAAAATTATTTTGTCAAGAATTGGTTAAGGAGGAAATTTTTATTGTATCTTTCAAACATTTTTACTTTATATAACAAATAGACGATTTATTGAATATTTTATTATTGAATTTTTAATAATTTATTTGGTTATTTTTATTACATCTTTAGATGTAATAACTGGTTTAGCAACAATAGTCCGTTAAAGATTAAAACATGCTTCTAAAAACAAGTTTTTATATTTGTAGTACAAAAGCCAAATATAACATTCTTTTGTCTTCTCGTTTTCTACTCGAAATTTCTATTGCATTTTGCAACAATGTTTTAATCAATTGTCTATTATTTGAAATATAAGATATCTTATATATTTCTATTTATTGTGATTAAAACGTTTATCATATTCCTTCTTTCTGTTTGGCGCAATTTTCTAATTTCATATACCTTACTTGAAAAATTTTTATTATACAAAACTTGAAAACTTTTTTTTGAAAAACATTTTTAAAATAAAATGTCAAACAATACTTATTATTTAGCTAAATATTCTTTTTATCAACATTATGTTGCAGTGCACAAGTATTTAATATTTTTGATTAATATATTAAAACAATTTCGTACAATAGATTTTTTCAATATAAGCTGCGTTTCAATATTCACTGCCGGTACCAAAAATCTATAGTTTATGTCACGTATACTACAAATTTTTAGTACTGGCAGTAAATATCAAAACGCAGCCATAATATAACAGTTTTTCATACTGGCGTATGCACTTGGTCTATACTTTTATCTTTTTTTAAAAAGTAGCGATTTACTTGACGCTATGAAATGATAGACTCAATTACGTTTATAAAAAAAAAAACGTGGCATTGAAATGCTGTTCAACGATAAAATTGTTTTAGATCCATTAAAAATGGCGACTATGCGTTGAGTATAACATTATGACTAATAGAGTACAATTAAGATAATCACCGTACATTTTCCAACATTTTCATAATTATGCTGTATTATTGGTAAAATGATCTTGGCGGTTATATAAGTTATATATATATATACTATATACATAATATATATATATATATATATATATATATATATATATATTT
>NW_020227729.1:101957-122295 GCF_003070985.1 Temnothorax curvispinosus
TATATATATATATATACACACACATATATATTGTATATAGTATAGTCATATAACCGCCAAGATTATTTTACCAATAATACAGCATAATTATGAAATATCATAAATTGTTACGAAAGTAAATAACGCGCATCTCTGGTCTGTCAAATCTTAAATCAGAATTTTTTGCTTCTATGTTGGAATAAATTTTAGAAGTTATGTCCACTCACATTTATAAATTATTCTGTTTTAGTTTGCTGTTATATAATATAATATTCATATATAATATTCATTGAATATAAAATGTTTGTACCTTTGAGAAAATTTTCGCGAAACTTATACCAGAATATGAATCAAAATGTGCGCAAAATGGATAAGAAGAATAGACGAATGTAATAATAACCACGATAATTACGAATTTTTGTTTAAGACTTGCACGCGCGCGCCAGTCTTATGTCATGCTGTATTGTTCATAATAGTAAATTGGTGTGACCGTTTCTTTCACACCGATCGTTATTCTTTCCGTTTCACGTACTAATAATGTGTCGTAATGTATGTATGTCGTGTATATGTTTCCTCGTTAAGAATTGGATACGGTAATGAATAAATTATTTGTTAATAGTTATATTTACGTAATATTTTAGATATTTTTGAGTTTCTTGATCATGCACGCGATGAGACAACGCGAGAAATATAATAAAACTTCTTTATTTATAAATCTTGAAATCATTTTCCAAATATCTCACGAAACACCCCATCTTTCGTGGTTAAATATATTAAATTTTTAACTGTTAAATATGTGCATATACAGCCAAACGTCGAACTAGATTCCTTTTGAAACGTAACAAAAGTGGAATTAGTATTAAAATTGCACCTTTTGTACTTGCAAATAATACGTTTTTTTCCACGAAGATAAAGTATTAGATAAGAATGCCGCAATGCTAATTTCCCTGATAAGCTGTCCTGTCATTCGTGCACGATACAAGGGCGATCTTTTGTAACGTGCCGTAAGTAAATGAACCACCCGCCGCGCCGCGCCGCCGACACTGACCCACATCGCGAGAATAGAAAAATGTCGAATCTCATGAAAGCTTTATGCGCCAGATACACTGTCGCGAAGTTTAATCCGCGAGTGTGCCTGCCCCGCGAGTGCCGCGCCCAGATATGTAAATAATTAGAACGACTTATTTTCATCTGCAGCAATCCTATAACGAAAATATCGCCGTGACTGTTTATTGTTGCGTGACACCAAGAGCATCTCGCGACACGAACACGGATGTGGAAAACCGTGAAAGAAAACCGGCATAAATTGTTTTTCCTTCACAAACATCTTTTAGTGTTAATTTCTTAATGTGTTATTATGTATAGGACGACAATGAGCGTGTCGACAGCGGTTTGCACAGCCAATTTAAAAATTTAATGTCATAGAAAATACCATATCGCACAAGACGTTACGGAGATCATATTAACATATGAATGCGTACATACGTGCAATAATATCTGTTCTCCTTGTTTCGCCTACTTATTGCCCGGTAACGGTGTTTTTTTCCGCGTATATCTGTATTCACGTATGTTTACTCTGTTTTCTCGTGACGAGGTTCGGTCATGCTTATACCATTAATTGATTGGTTTCGATCTAACTGGCTTCAGTGGAAAATATGTTGTTCAGAGTTCTGTTTTTTTTTTTTCAAATAAGATGGAAAATATGATACTATTTGTCTCTGCCGTGTAAAATAATTACGGAGATAATAATTATTGCACTTCCGTAAATAAGCAAGCCCGATTGATGTGTATTTGCTCATATGTGTATCTTATTTTGCTGAAACTCACAATATACCTGGCTATTATGTATACATGATATAATTTTCAAGATTCATATTAGTTATTATAATTAGTCATAAATAACACAAACAAGGTAATAATAATCAATATTTATTAATCCAATAATTAATTACAGCGTAATAAGTATACATATGGTCGGTAATTAGATTTAATTATAAAGTGGAATCAATAAATTTGTCTCGTTATAATTACGTGATTGTAATATGATGTACGACATATTTATTGACAAATCATAATTTTTATTTTATCTCGTTGAATGACGGATTCCATGTGTTGTTCTACAGTTGCAACTACATTGTTCCTGTGAATGAAGAAATGAAATTATGAAAAATAATTTAAAAAGAATGTATTATAATTGCGACAGATAATTTGAATATTTATCACGAAGAAAGAAAATTATAAGAGAAATTTCGGACAGAGAAAAAAGTTATTTTTAATTCGTGAAAGAGTTTGAGAAATGTAAACTCCCGTTGAGGGTTGAAGAAAGCTCTCGCGTCTGGAGAGAAGAATACTGAACTCGGTTTCGATCCATTTCGTGCACGTGACACACTGAACTGTAGAGTTTGGGTCAAGGTAACACGAGGGTCGCGCCGATGTGTCCCAGTGAGTAGCGTTACACGAAACATTGGCATAAATTTATCGATAAAAGGCTATTATTGCCGAATAAACAACTTTTTTACGACATTCTTGAAAAAGGTGCACAGTGCACACCCTACTTCTCCTTTCGTAGCCTCGAGGACGATTGAATTGAAGAAAGTCCGAGATTACACGAACTTCAAGAACGCGATGAGGATCAACCCCCGAACGTCAGCAAGCTCGGGAATTTTAATAATTTCGTAAAGGTACAATTTAAATGGTTAAGAACCAAAGCCAAGAATTTAAAATCTACGAAATTTCGGTTTTACGTACCTACAGAAAAAGATTTAAACAAAAATAATTGTATAGACAGCTAAAATAGGATAATCTTTAGTAAACCTCTGACATTCAACGAAAAATTAAGAGATCTCAGATTAAAAAAATCTTTAATTTTTTTAGAATCTTTGACATGAAGAAAAGATATAAGGTTCGTCGCATCGTAAACCGTTTTGTCATTGATCGTAATTTCGATTGACGCAAAGTTTATAGGTGTAAATTGAGAGTTATTTGGGCTAATTTAATCTGGACGCGTGCCAAATTGGCGCATACGAGCGACCTCGAGCTTTTTGATACCTGCGAATTAGCCGTTAGTGAGCACTTTCGCCACTTTCTTCGTGCAGGTCGAGGGATGGAGCTCTCGGTCCTTTTCTGTCGTATACGTGACACACTGAACTCGTACGGCTTACTGTGGGGGTCAGCGTGTCTATGAGTCTATGCGATCGCAGGTATTTGTTTTCGCGTGTCACCATGGCGATGTAACGTCAGTCGCACAATCGATTGTCGTCACTCCCACTCATGTTATGTGTCACTGCGTGCGGTGCAGGACGTTTGTCGTGTACAAACATAATAATCGGCTGCCACGTGACGCGGCAACGTCATATTCCCAAAATGCGAATGAACGGAAGGGTTGTCGTCACTCACGCAATTGGCGCACGCTGATCTTATCCGCCCAGAGAGATTTGTCTAATGCGAGATTAGTGTATAATTCGGACAACACCCGTGGATTAAAGATAAAACATAATCCTCGTATTAGAGAATAAATATCTTAATCAATTTATCGGATGATAGATTTGCGATATCAAAGATCTACATCCACAAGATTGTAATATCGAGAATTTCCAAAGTCCTACGCTCGATTCTATGTGAAACTTGCAGTATAATTATCGGGATCTGACGAATCCATGAATTTGTGGAATCGTACATTCGCAAATCCGAGGAAAATGAGATTAGGGCCGGTATTCATAGTCGGTTCTTATTTTAAGACCGTCTTAAGTAATGTCTTAAGATGCTAATACGGGTCTGTGATTGGTTCATAACATCTTAAGATCGTACTTAAGATGGTCTTAAATATAAGATTCGACTATGAAAACCGGCCTAGGATTCTGCAGCACCGAGAATCCGTAAATCCAAGAATCAGCAGATCAAAGATTCGGAGAATCAAAAGAGCTCGCAAACTTAAAGTTCAAGATTTTAAGATAACAAAAACGTTAAGACTTTGTGAAGAAGTTGTAACTTGAGGATTACAATAAAATTGATTTAGAAAATCAATTTTATTAAATATTGGAATTTCATAATATCATATATAAATATTTCTTAATTTCGACATGATAGCAAAGTCCTACAATATCACAGATCTGTGATCGAGAGGAGTTATAAAATCCAAAACCTAAGATCGAAAAAGACAAAGACATATAAATGGTTTGCAAATTTGTAATATTTGAGATTCTTGGGTACAAAATGTTAACTGAAGTCTATTTAAGGTTCAAGATCAAATTCTGTACGTAATTAATTTTATATGCCTGCAGTATACGAAAGACATTTGAAGAATCAGAATACAGCACATGTAAAATATCAACTAAAATACATACATACGTCAAAATTCAAAATATATAGCGTCTAAAATTATAAATAGAATTCTATCTTAAAATCTGGCGTGAATTGTATATCTGTTAAAGTGAGCTTAAGATTTGACTGGAACTTAAAATATTCATTTCTGGTGCCAAGATACTATCAAAAGCTTTACGTTAGCAAAAATTTAGAGCGATTACTGCTTACTATTTTTTTTGTTTCGGATGATAAATTTTCCATTGCATCTATTCCATTGCCTAATAATTCAACGCTGTTGTCAAAGAGCAAACAAGTTGCGGGCGTTTAGCCAGCGATTAGTGTTGGGTCGTTGCATTAGTAAATTAGCGAGTGTTGTATGAGCGTTGATTTGTCATCAACTGGCATCGTTCATACCTTCCTACGCGTTGCAAGCCGCGCTCATTAATTTTACTCCAAAGAAACAATTATCCTTTTTTATAGATACTTAATAAAAAAAAAAATTAAAATTATAAACTTAAACAATTAAAATTATAAATACAAAATACACAGATGTTATAAATACAAAATACGCAGAATATAATTTAGCGCGGTTTGATTAAATTATTTTGATGATTTATCACATTATTCCTCCAAAGGATAGAAATCTTTTTGGATTAATTTACGCGCTTGTTGATAATGTGCATCGTCAGAAATCTGAATTCCGTTTCAGACACAAGATTTTAACTCTTTCTCATTTTTATCATATAACTAATAATATTCTCCACGTGATAGACTTGTAGTCGTACAAAATAAGAATATAGCGTATCTAAAAGATGCAGCCCGATGCACTTACGTGGTGCATACCGCGAACGCGTGCTCGAACGTGGGGTGGGGATGTATAAAGAAGGGTAGGCCTGCGTTCTTCTCTTGCCCTTTCGTCCAGTGGATGACGCACCTCTTCGTCGTCGTGCACGCCGTCGTCGTGCCCGCGTACATCCACACATCCGGTGCTCGGTTGTCGCTTACACGTGACACTATTTTCGTGGACCACGTATATCTACGTGCATCGTCGTCATTGACATCATACACACGTTGTCCTGGCCTGCACTGCCAACTGCATCTGGCAGTACGCTCGTATCTCTGCTCAGTGCTAAGTGTCACCCCCGCGGATGAACCCCATTCGTCAGCAGTGAGAAGGAAAGTCTCGGCGAGGTATCTTCTTTTCATTTATTATCAAATTTTCCAGCACTACAAATTTTAAATACTTTATCGCCTCCGCGAAAAAAGCGTTGCACACTTTTTTTCGTGTAAAAAAATTTCCTTTCTTTTACTCGGCGTACTATGCACTATACAAATAAATTGGGGTCGGCCTGTGTATTCTGTAATGGATTTAGTTAATTAAGCGTTAAATTAAAAACTTACGATGTCCAAGTAACGTATTTCTATAAAGCTATAAACGTATAAAAACATTGAGATCTATTTTTTTCATAAAAAGGAATAAAAATCTTAATAAAATGATCGATATAATTTTTCGCTGCGCATTGAAATAGTTAAGGATTTTTATGCAAACTTCATTCGCGAATAATTCTTTGAATAATTTGATAATAAGAGACTTGACCTTGGTCCAGTCTTAGCTCCCGCGGAAACAAGAATGCAAACATTCTGAGAATCTAGTTGGACAACGAATTAAAGTAGGTATTGTAAAATTTTTTAAGATTACAAGAAGGGAAATTCGCGGAAAATAAATTGCATGTTAAAAATGAATAAACGTATAGAATTCTTGGAAGCCGAATTGGTACGTCCTTAGTACCACCTTACACAAGTGTATAAGACTTAGACTTATAAAAAGAGAGAGTATGTCTATCAATAAAAATCACACTTGGCAACATGATTGCATTCTCTAAACGTTTAAGCTTCTATCATTAGCGTTCGATTGAGCTTACAAAAAATAGCCAGTGTTATATTATGCTTTTATTTCGCAATAATTATCACAAGATGTAATAAAGACGTTTTATAATCTGTCCGTTCGATATTATGGTTCACAATTTTATTTATGAATATACAAAAATTTTTTAATCAATAGAATCTTGAATCAATATATCAATCAAGTGTTTTTTTTATAAAAATATAGAATTATAATACATATTTATATAATACAATAAAATAATTATAAAAATTAAAATATAACAAATAAAATATGTTGACAGTGATAAATCTTATAAATACTTGTGGAAATTATAAAAATGTTTGGTTACATATAAGAATTGATGCATTCATCATCTTGCGGCGGAAAAGCGCTTTCCAGCTGTATTGGCATACTATAATATTCTTGTAAATTACATATACTTGGCGAACATGCGCGAAGTGTATATTTTGATTATAACATAGTAAATGACACATTTTTCTTTCATAAATAATTGATTGTACGTTTATCGAGAGATGTATGTATCATCATTCATTGACTTTTGATCTTTAATCTGCGTACTTTTAATGATAAATTCTTTTTAAAAAATATAATTCAATAATCTAAAATTGACTCATAAAATTGATAAAGCTATTAATATTCTTGCACAGTTGTAGACTTGATATATTTCCAATCGTGACTTTTGCGGATCTGTTACTATAATTTAATTTGCTTTTTGAAATCGTTAATATTATTGTAATATGAATTATATTAATAACATAGATGTTTCAAAGGTATTCCTTACATTACTTATGTTACATGACATAAGTTATGTATAAAAAAATGCTTTTATAGACATCATCTTATATCTTATAGATTAAAACAAATAGTTATGTATAATATATTACGGTCCGGTTACATTAACGTCAGATAACTTTAACCTTAGCTGAACTGTCTAACTGTCCCCCTTAGAAAGAGACGAAGAGTAACTTAAGCTTTGTAAGGTTAAAGTTATGCGATGTTGGTGCAACTAGGCCTAAGTGAAAATAAATAAGTAAGCATATTAACGTATAGAGTTTAATTGCTCTTTATTTTTCTTTAACTTAATTTATACGAATAAAACAAAGGAAATGGGTTCCTTGGCAGTGAGGACTTTTACAGAATGCCCTTGGTGACGGTGTGCCGGAAATAGTTGGCATGATACTGTCATTGTTCGTTCGACCCTGAGAAGCAACAAATAGTACGTTCCGGAAACTTGGCACGGTATAACGGACCGTTGCTCCCACAGTAATATTTTATATTATATTAAGAATTAACGAAACAGACTTCGATATATAAAATAGAATTTTATAAGGCGACATCCGCAATGGAAACCCGATTGATCTTGTTTTTCGCGATCTAGTGTTTCGATAAAATAAATTAAACGATCTTCTGATTAGTAATATTATATTATTTTGTATTGACAATTTTTAGGAGAAGCGCGAGATGATGTAATTTTTGTCGAGTAAAATTTTTCATATATAGTAGTTGCCTGTCCATAAAAAATAAAAAATAAAAGGGATATGAATGAATTACATCTCGGCAATACAGATGTCTTTACTTTGACATAACTTCCGATCAATAAAGTAGACATAGTGCAAATATAAACGTTGTAGGGCTTTACAAAGCATCAATGAACCTCAATAAAATCCGCTTTATTCATGTAGTGTAAGATAATTTTTAAAAACATTTAGAAATTTTATATGATATTAAAATAACGGGAAAACTCTCGTAACAGCATTATAGAATGTTCCACATTATTTCGATATAGATATCGATATCTATTGAAGACCAAGGAGTATGTGCACCTAAAATTCCTTAAACGCATGAGCGTCTTCCTTTCAAGTCGTAATTGACACTCTTGATTGACTTCACGGCTTCTTTTCAATTTGGTCCACCGACTGTGACGCCCAGCGTGAAGCTCTTCATCTGAAAACATACCTACGAAACCTGCCGCACAATTAAAATCAGAAATTCCACTAGTCTATGAAAGGGAGGGGGGGGGAGAGAGAGAGAGAGAGATCACAAAATTTTATTTTAAATCTTAAATCTAGGAAAATAATACGCTCTCCTAAAAATGCTCGGAAAATATTTTAAAATAACTTAATTAATTTTTATTAAAATTTAATTTTTTTAATTGTGAAATAAATTTCTACATTTTTTAAAAGTATAACGTTATATATATGTATAGATTATGTATATGTATATTTATAATATTTCAAGTAATTTTGTTTAAGCATTTATAAATTTTTTTATTTTTATTTCATGAGTGGATATATATGTATGTAGAAAAATGTCAGTTTTCTTATATTTCAATAAATATCCCGCGTTACATCGAACGATCGAAATATCGATTATAACCAGACTGCAGTTGGTTGCTATTTTTGCAGTGGATATAAGATCCGCGCATGCATTGGCGCACACATTTTTGCAAAGACGTCAGCATGTGACATAAACAAAGCTCTGTAACAAAAAATTTTGTTTCGCGGGCGTTCTGCATAAAGACATCGATCTCTCCTGCTGTCATGTCAGCCTCGCGAAACGCGGCCTGCAAATATATTTGATTTCCGCAAATAGATATATTCGAAAGGGGTTAAGTCCTTAAATGAATGATCTATATAAGGACCATTGACTGATGGCAAGTGTAGGTCAGTGGAACGCTTTGCCCGCCTCCATACTTTATCGTGCGACCTCGTAAATTCGTAACGTAACGTGACATAAATAAAAATGTGCGAAACGCTGTGCAAGTGACGATGCAGTTTATTTTTTAAAAATTGTTATCAACGCAGATTCGCTGTACTGTTGCAGTCCTTGTCATTGCTGTACTAGTGTACTCTAAAGCACAACACGAAGTAATACAAATAAAAATTTTGTATGTCAAAGTTAGTAATTATTATTTTTTAGTGATTTTATTTTATGATTGTGAAATCAAAATCGTCATCTCCTAGTATTTTTATAATAATTACAAACTTTATTGTTAAAAATTATGTTGTTCTATTTACGATTTTGATCTTAAAAAAATAATTAAATTCCGAAAGTTATTTCTGGACTCATTTAGTTTAGAAAGTTATTTTTTATAGGTAGTTTAGGAAATTAGTTTATTTTTTGGAAGTTAGTTTTTGCTATACAATTATAATCTATGTAATTTTAAAAATCAAAAGCAGAATATAAGATTTAAAGGTATATCGATTTTCTTCTCACATGAAACAAAATAAATGTTTGCTCAGTGCCTTATCAACATGGCATTTCGATAAAATGATATTTGATTTTGCTATACGTTAATTTACTTTACGTTATCGTTAACTTACGGCTTATCGTTGAAGTATGTTTTTGAACTTCAATCATTTCTTGATTCTTTAAATTTTATCAAGCTACGATTATGAGATTAGTTTCTGATTGAAAAGACTACAAGAAATACAATTGGAGTTAATTACAGTTTGCAGTCAATTTAATTTATCAACTTTTTTTAATTTACATAGCTCAGTGATCGAATTAGTAAAGATGGCCATTACAAATTATAGGGAGATCCAGGTTTGACCACTGGGGTTATTTTTCGCAATAAATTCTTTACAGTAATTTAAAAAGAATGCTTATTAGCATCAAAGTTAAATCGATTATTGATTATGTCATATTCCAACAAAAAATATTTTAAGATTAACAAATAATCGGCGCGCAGTTTACTGAGTTGGAAAAAATTTACACAAAAATATTATTACTAGGTTACCAAAATCCAGCCCGATTAAAAATGGCATATTCTCTAATTAATTGTAAGATTCACATGGTCCTGTTCACTCATTATTGTTTACCCTAAAATTATCTAAGCGTTGTCTAATGGAATTAGTATGTCTCTTGTGTTAAATATTTATGTTTGTATATTTTTCCGAACGTTGAAAAGCTAAACTGTTCACCATCGATATACGGAGCTTATCTATAATTAAATGGATGTTTATCGACACACATTGTGTCGCTTATAAAATTCGGATTTTCTCACGTGTGTTACCTGTGTCAGTAGTAACACTCACAATCAGTAACTAATTAGCGCGATATCTTTTATCACTTACGCTCTATCTGCATATGTAAACAGATTTTATACTTAAACTCATCGTACGAGATTTTTTTTTCTTGATTTCAAACTCATTGTCAGTAAATAAAATTTCTGTAAAGATCTTTTGACACAGATACAGCAGAATGAAGAAAGTCTTAAACAAATATTATAATCTGAAAGAAAAGTTTAATGTAGATCAACATTCGATTGACATTACGTTAGTAAATAATACGTAACGTAGAAGAAGATCGATCGCTGTCTATGGTAGCGAATAAGTAAGTAATTTTATTGACCAAAAGGTAGATTCAATAGGAACGTACCGTCGCTTTTCTCAAAGAAACCGGCCCTAAGTGATACAGAGACATATGCTATTATATATATATATATATATATATATATATATATATATATATATATATATATATAATCTGTATTTTGTACAATACTATTATATTATAAAACGTAATTAATATAAAATATATAATGTTATATATAAAATGTATTTAAAAATGCGTCCTCATATTGTTTTAATGTGTTTATATAAATTTTTATTCTATAAAAAGGAATCTTAGGACCTCGAAGGCTTTGAATCCTAGGTGAATAATAATGAAAAGAACTGTGTATGTCAAATAATTAAAGATTGTAATTAAGATTTTGCAACATTCCTTCTTTATTTTTCTGAACTTCGTGGACATAATCTGTTTATGGTTTGTCGAAATCGAATTTCCTGAATATCGTCATTCGTTAGACGTCATACGTCTCGTGAGATACGAGATTTAGAATTTATCTGCGGAAGGCAGCGACGGAGAGGTCAACGATACATTGTGATTTTGCAATCGGCTGAATGGTTAAAAACGAATATATTATCGTCAGCATATACTGGTAAAATTAAGAAATTGCTATTAATATATGCTGAAATAAGTACTAATTTGTTGTGTTGTTAAATGTTCGTCCATCGGTTATCATATCGATCGACATTAATGACCGATTTAATAATTTTATGCTGAATTGTGCTAATCTCCTTTTATAGTTTGCCTCAGTCTGAGGGGGTCTGCAAGATTCTTCAATGTTTGCAAGATCGCAAATTTTTAACATACAGTTTTATTTATAGTGAAAAATATATTTATATAAAATTATATTATTGATATATAAACTATTTAACATTTTATTTATAGGTTTCTTATTTTAGCACTATATGTACAGTATAATAAATTCATATTAGAATTATAGATAAATTTAACATTTACTATTTATAAAATTATATATTGGAGTCCCTGTCCCATTAGATTAGCGACGAATAAAATTTTCACCAACAGATAATGACGTTTGATATAATAATTAATAGCACTTTGTAAAAATAAGCAATTATTTTAAATGATAAATGTAAAACCAACGCAAATTTATAGTGATTAATTAATCGCATTGACGTAATAGTCGCTTTAACAATTCACTGATTAAAGTAATACATCTCTTTAATGACGTTAGTCACGCGGCGGATAATTTGATTTCTCTTACAATTATCAAAGTACGAAGAGAGATGTGAATTTTTTCTTTAATAAAAAAAAGAGATATACCTATGGTATATAAAGTATGTTTTGTCATAAAAAAATTTACGAAATTATATTTTTGTCTGTCATTTAAAGAATGATGATAATAAATTGATCGCGTATGTTAATTTTGAAACATTTCATAGAATTATTACAACATTTTAATGTTGTAAAAATGTTAAATAATTAAATTGGAATATATTTGTATGTTAAAATATAGTTAAAATAAAAAAATTTTAATAGAAAGAAAATAATTTAATAAAATATTTTAATAAAACATTAATTTTATTGAAAAGTGGAAGTTACGATAATTAAAAATATATTAGATATAATGATAAATAACTATATGTAACTATATGTAATAATTAGTCGGAAACATCAATGTTATAGTATCATGATTTTTTTATAAAGTATAATTAATATTGTATATTAGTTAATATTGTAATTAAATTTAAAATCTTATACTTTAGTTCAAAACAAAATAGTTAATTTTTTAAATGTTTTTTATCATAAAATAAAAAGTCTTTTTTTGTTCTACTACTATTGACTACTACAACAAACATCATAAAATGGTACAACTAATTCTATTCATACAATATGAGACAATTAAAGAGAAAGAGAAAACGAAAGATAGGACAAGAACGAGAGAGAGAGAGAGAGAGAGAGAGAGAGAGAGAGAGAGAGAGGGAGGGGGGAGTAATTATTATTTATCATATTCACAAGGACAGAAACCTCGTAAGCAATGATAAAATAAATAGAAAGTTCGACATTTTTATTTTCCGTACGGTAGCAAATAAGTAAGGAGGAGAGATCAGTTGCATACTAGAAATTATCGATGAATCAGTGGAATATTTATTCTGCGGCAACTTTTACTTTTTATATTTTGAAAGTATGAGAATCTTCTCTCTCTTCTCTCTCTCTCTCTTTCTCTCTCTCTCTCTCTCTCTCTCTCTCTCTTCTTTTTTTACTTATTTAAAAAGATTAAATTCAGCGTCTTCGGAATTCGGATATAGCATCAGAATATCCGGATGCAAATTCGGATAATGAATTATTGTTAAATATATGAACCAATGCTAAAAAATAATCATAACTATGATGCTGAGAGAATCATTAAGCTCTTATTCACTTGCGTAAACAATTAGTGTCAGACTTTACATAAAGTCATACATTTCTTCTTTCCTGTATTTTTTACAGAATTATAATTACATGTTGAAGATATGACTCAAGATATGACTATTTTCAATTTTGATAGCGAATGCAGTGCTTAAGAGATTTTTCACGTTTATTGTTTAACGATTTCAAGTAATTAAATTATTAAATAATTTAAAAATGACTTATTTAATTATATGAAAAAGGCACCTCTGTGTTTATCTAAACAAATTACACATTACAAAATTCTGAAATCCACGAATAGTAGATGGGCGAGCTAAATAAGAGCCTTGAAATAATTTCGATATCCGTATTAAATTAATCTAATTATAAGTTCAAGTCTTATAATTAGACTCATTGATTTAATTCAAAATATTTAAATAAATTTCTCTACGTATTATACGTAGTTTAAATAATTATAATTTCTTATAATTCCATTCATATATATAATAATTTTATTTTATAATTATGTTTAACTAACAATAAGTTATAACATCATGTAATTAGTTTATAGCATATTATATATATAAAATAACATTTAGGAAATTTAAATTAAAACGTAAACACATTTAGTGCATTTTTAAGCATTAAAGTAAGCTTACCTGCTGTACCGCTATTAAATTAGTAACGTGTTCGAAGACGCGTACTTATAAAAAATTCACGTGTGAAAGTTAGTCACGTGCGAAGTCCGTTAAATCGATCGTACCACCTACATTGAATAATCATCGAAATTTATTGACCATCTCTAGTTGTCCCACCGCGATTCTCGTAATAATCAATTAACGCGGATTTGCCTTTCATGTATGCAGATATCTTGACATAGTATTTGCGAGTATGTGTTAATCGTGCGTAACGCGTCGCGTAAACATTGTCCGTGAACTGATTAAACGAGTGAGTGATCACGTGAACGCAAAGTGTATACTTACATTCGTGCTGGTTCAAATATCGATCAGTTATACGTTAATTTGCGAATCCATTTGTATAGGTATATTAAGTCTTAATTCTCGGCCTTTAAAACTCGGGCTTTGAATTTATGAAAAATAAATTATGATCTTGTAGTTTTATGAATTATATATATTATAATATATATAAATACTTTGTTATATTTATAATATATAATAATATATCTCTTTTTTATTTTATATAATTATTCTCGTTGGTCCCTATCTCTTTCCATATTATACTATACTTAAAATATAGCTTTAAATCAATTAATTATAATTTAATCATCTATTTAATTTCAGTACTTGTTTGGATTTAACTTACTATTAAATTACTGTTATGGCAATAATTTTATATGCTTATTTTTACATTATCTTTTAAGAATGATTAGTGTTTACGATAGATATTTAAATTTATTAATTATATAAATAACTATTTAAGTGAATAAGTTAAAGAATAATTAAATTAGTATCTTAAATTTAATATAATCGATTCTTTATATTTATCAAATATTTATTTATAAACCCACAATGAAAAGATCCAAAAACAGCATCGGTTAATCTTTCGGAAGTCAATGACCACATTTTCATTCTTTAACATGGGGTTCTCACGACAATTAACTACTTAAATAATCACTCTTTTGAATGCTCCATTATCCACGTTAGCATTTTTTATTCAATAAACGTGCCAACCGCGCGTGACACATTTTATTTCTCTTCTTTCATTTCCGCCTGCATATTGTGGTTCGACCAATTGGTGTTTCAGCCACAAAACGTCTCGACAGCTTTTAACTCGTCTTGTTGCGGTTTGTTTATTTATCTTAATTTCGATCGTAAACGAGCAAGTAAATTTAAACCTCACTTTTATCTGTTATATATTTCGTACTTTTTAAATTCCTATTTATTCCATTATACATCAAAAGCAAGTATTATCAATTAGAGTTATTATACATGTAACAGATTTGCTTTATATTTTGTAAGAGCAAACCTTTGTTGTTTGTTGTATGATAGCACATTAGTCTTATTCATTTTTATTATATTTATTATGCTTTTATCCACTTCTACTAATTTACATTTAAAATAGAAACTCAAAAATAATTAACGGTACTAATTATATATATATTAGTATAGAAAATAATATCTTAACACATTTAAGTGTATTTTCAAATTCTATAATATATACTAAAGTTTATGCTTTCAAAATACCGTGTTGCTAAAGAATAATAATAAGTCATAATAGTACAAAGAATAATACAAAATAGAAACTCTCACGATAATTAATGATATAGCAGTAAAATATTAATGACGTGATGATTTAGAGCACCGATGTAGTCATGGTAACTGTGGACAAGATCTGTAGCATCTACTTGATAATTTACTGTCTCCTCGAAACGAGGAAGATAAAATTAACACCGCGGACGAGCCCCCGTCTCTCGTGTCTAATGCTATCTTTTGAATCGTGGAGTTAATTGACCACGCGCTAATTAGGAAATTATTTGCATCAGTTGTGGAGCATTATTTTCGCAAATAGTCGACGAGAAATGTAAAGAAATTATATTTATATATAACAGCCAAAATTATTCAATAAAAACAATTATTGAGATTTATAAGCACTGTTTGAGTTATAAGATTTCCGCTTTTCCGGCACGTGAGTGTGTCTCTCTCTCTCTCTCTCTCTCTCTCTCTCTCGTTCTCTGCCAGTGATGTTTGAAACAGTGAAAAGCAAAATTAACTTTTGGCACGAATAAACAGCGAGTTAGTCGAGAGACTCTGGTATTTCGACACGTGGTATAATCGCACTTGTTGTCCGATCAGGTGGGCGACAACAGGTGAGGCCGAGTGGTTTGTTTATCGCCAATCGCGGGATCTTTCGCGCCTCGCGTCATCGCGAAGAGGCTCGAAAGAGTCGAAGACTCGACTCTCGGGCCTCCTGAGGCGTTGATTGGGGAGGGGCGCCTATATAAATGGTACCACTCTCACTCCTTGACGACCAGTTCTCAGGGTGCGTTGCTCCCACGTGCTTTCTACTCGGTGTTGCTCTATTTCCGTTCGCTCTCTTTTCTTTCTTTCTCTCCCGCCTCTTCTGTCGAAACGCGCAAAGGACCGAGAATCTCTTTCGCGAACCTATACAAGACGAAATTCCGCAAAGATGGGCACCAACGTTCTCGTCAGGATTTGCGGGCCAAAGCTCTTGCGCGCCGCAATGACCGAGCAAAAATCATGGATCGCCGTCAGCAGATGTTTTAGTCTCAGGTTCGTAGAGACCAAATTTATTAGGATTGATCGATGCTTAGATCTTTAACTCATTAATTAGGAGAGAGAGTCTCCAGAATGTCCTAATACGCATTTGTTAGACTTATTCCTTTTAGTCGTACGTTAGTCAAAATATGCATCCACATTTTGAAGAAGAACTAGTAAAAGATGTGCAGTTTGAAAGAACAAACCTATCATCGGCCAAAAATTGGCATTAATCTTCCAATAAATAAACTTTCAAAACCGTGTCGCGGTGTCTTTAACAATACTATAGAACAATTTAAAATTAATTTTTTTTTTAAGAAAAAATAAACCAGATTTTATTCTCTAATTCTTGAATTTCCAAAATTAATTATATTGATTAATCAAGTTTTGAATTGAGTTGCTTTAAACTAAATTTTAATTAGATATAATGATTAAAATTTAATTAGCTAATTGATTTGATGAATGACGTGTGTTAGTTAGAGGAATTAATAAAAGGGCTGTAATTTTGTATAACTTTTATTAATTCTATTATAAAATCAGTAGCCGTTTAAGTACAAATAATCGAATTAACAGTGTTAGTTTTTATTAAATAAAGTTGAGTTTTTCGACAATTAGTTCAAACTAATTTAACCGTCATTTTATGTAATAATTATTGTGTATATTTTTAGCAGTAAAATAATTTCTTACTGCTTCTTTTATATAAATTTTTGGAATATATAATATTTCTATCTTTTATGTTTGAAGTTTATATCTTCAAACCAAAATTTTTTGAATTGATAAGAAAAAGTTTTTAGCTACATGCTTTGAGTGGTGTTTCAATTCAATTCTTGCTCGATATCTAAGTCGTCTTTGCTACATTTTGTCGTTCTTTAAATACCTACAAATGTGTCGCTCGTAAATCACAACTGATTAGGCCGTAAAACAAATCGCAATAAATCAAAATTTCTTGAAAATAAGAGACAAAATATTGCTTGAAGCTATGTACAATGCATAATCGTACAGCTATAATTTACTTAAGATAATGAGTGACAGAAGAAGCTAATATCAACAACTTTGCATTTAATAACCTAATATTGACCGTCGTTACGGTGCTTTACTCGTAAATGATTGCGCATTGCTGTTAGAACGGGAGTTATGGCAATGGGCGATTCTGTGAGATTAATGATCCCGTGGTTAATGGAATGTGGCCAAAGTTAAGGTCGGTAGCCGCGAAGCTTTCGCTTCATTACAAAGCAGGTTTCTGATGAACACGAGTGAAAGGACGCGACTTAACGTGACGCTATATGTAGAGGATTTATTTGTGAATTTTTCACATATAATAATTCATTACGAACAGGATTAATCAAAGTAAAATATAAAATAAAAGAAATATATAAATTGTATAATTAAAATAATCTGACGAATATATATAACAACGTGAGTAATGAGAACAATAAATTGAAGAACTTTTGATGAAAGAAATCGTTAAAATAATATTAAATTAGAAATGATATATGATAGAATAGAATAGTTTTTGAGTATATATAGATTTGCGTTAAAAATATAATGTATCTATACTAATACAATTGAATATATAACATGTAATATATAAATATAAATTTACGCACATATTTGGGTTATTTGTGTGCTGTCACTCGAATTTGAATATTCCTTACGCTTCAAGGAAATACGCAGAATACTTTCAAAGACACTCTTTGTATCAAAATTTCAATATATTGATTTGAAATACATATACAACTTTGAAGGAAGGTCTCGTCGAGGTTATTCATACGCGCGTCCGAATTATTTATAATCTCGCCT
Organism: Temnothorax curvispinosus; assembly: GCF_003070985.1. NCBI lineage: Eukaryota > Metazoa > Arthropoda > Insecta > Hymenoptera > Formicidae > Temnothorax > Temnothorax curvispinosus. Next base: position 119,880 of record NW_020227729.1, read on the forward strand.
CCTCGCACACATCACTTATCACGATGCCGTGATAACGCGTCGCTATTTTTACGGCAATTTAACGTCGACTGGAAACTGAAACTGGTCTGCGATACTGAAATGCATTATGCATTCGTTAACAAAAGTAGCCTCTCTCGGAGTCAGATAACGATACTTGTAACGGAGTTACGGGATCTCGGATAATTCTCTGATATTTAAATGTCAAAGTTAGAACGAATGGAATTAGATACTTTTGTAGCAACTAGCGAGATAAAATTTCAAATAAATTACGCGTGTTCTCAGCGTGAGTATTTGTATTGCGTGTATGTATGAGAGGCATCCTCAGAAGTCACTTTACTCTTGCGCAAGCCATTCTCTTACGGAAGAAGGGCTTCGAATGTCGTCATTTTTTGATAAAGACCGGACTGAAATGCTGATAAAAAGAACAGAATAAAAAACACAACATGCAACGAAAGAATTAAACGAGAGTCAAACGCAAATGGAATAAAAAAAAAGGAAAATAATAATTGGTATAAAGATACCGGTATACTCAAATATTGTTATTTTAATAAGAACAAATTAAATTTCAATTTAATTTGTTCTTATTAAATATATTGAGATATCATATAAGAGTAAATTACAGTGTTGATATGAGATTTCTTTGGTATATTGGCGATATTAGAAATTGACGATTTTTAGAAATCTGAAAAACAAATAAAAGATTCATACTACTTATAGGCAAAAAGCAGAATTAATTAAGCTTATTATAAATTAAGTACAAACGTACCAATATTTTATACATATATATGATAATACGCAACGAATGCTTAGCGAGTTACGATAATAATACATTTATTGGTATGACGTTACAACAATTTCGTTTACTGGAAACGTTATAGCAATATTGATTACAGAAGCATAAGAAGCAATGTATCATCTTTTAAATCTTTTGCAGCTAATTTGACAATTTTAATTTTTAAAAACTCTATCTCCGAATTTAAAAGAGGCAATACAACGTTGATAAAAGAAACAAAATAAATAACAAGTAACTTATAAAAGAATTGAACATCGTCAAGAATCAAACGAGAAAATTACGCATTTTTAAGGAATTTTCTTGAACTAAATTCTGAGAGAAGCCAGCACGTGCCGATTCGTGTCGCGACGTCTTACGAACTACTGATATAAACCGTTTGCTAAGGAGGTACATACGTCAATTGTACTTTTATCGCTATTTTTCTCCCGTTGATGAAATGCTTCTTTATTCACGTCGAAAGATGATACTTTTTATCATTCCTTGTTTCAAGTTAAAAAGAGCGTGATCAGCTTTTATAACGGATTCCAGGGCTAGTGTTACATGTATGTAATAGGGTCAAGGATGGCTTCGTCCAAAGTAGGTTTCCACGCGCCTTCTTCCACCTTATTATATACATTTTGATTACCTTTTTTTTTTCGTTTCATCTGTTCGTCCCAGATGCTTTTTACAAACGTCGATTAATCTGAAAATCGGTAAATTATACGTTTAATCCCGACTGACCTTATTGCGCGAGTCATCAAAATGCGCGAACATAGTGCGAGTAAAAATTTAACCACAAAACCTCTCGCGGGATTCTTTACGCAGTGAACCGCATCCGTTTTCTGTATGTGAGTTAAGAGAAATCGCGAATGTCCGATTATATCCAATGGTAAATTGTACGCACAGCATAATATGAAATATTTTACTATACGGAATTATTGTAAAATATCCTATAACAATTAATAACGATTAAATAAAACGTTTTTTGTTAATATATTAATAAATTTTAATTTATAAATATATCTATATAATTGCATTTCTTTCAAAATACTCAAAGAAAATGGAGCAATAACGATGGATCGGAAAACTTGATGAAATACATCGATAGTTCGTCGCGTAACAGAACGCGTAAATGAACATATCTACACTAATATTACAAGTGACGACAAATTTATATTATTTCGCTATCCAAGTTTGGAAAAATTTGTAAGGAAAATTTTGCGGCCGAATCATGTGAAAATCCAAACACGTCGGCAGTGCCCTGCACACAGTCATCACACCGAATCGCTGGAATAAAACCGAAATGCCGAACGAAAGAAAACGTAAATATACGACGTAAGAAACGACCGCAATTAGCATTCGAACTATTCGAAGATGGGTTTCTTCAGCGTGTGTCATGTCTGGCTCTCTTGACGTGATATTCTCGTGTGAACTTTTAGATTCACCGTGATAAATCTTTTTCGTTTTTGACTTTTAGCTCGTTTATAAGAGAGAGAAAGGGAGTGCTTGAATTGAGCGCGTGTCAAGGCATTAACGCTAATGCAGATGGTATATCATATTTCTCGAGACATTTTCTGTCCGCGTGTCCAGATACGCGAGCAAAATGACGCATTGACGCGCACGTGCGCACTATTGGCCGCTTAT
>NW_020227730.1:0-1712 GCF_003070985.1 Temnothorax curvispinosus
ATTCCCTGAAAATTTCAAAGGATTTCGAGTTGAAAGAAAAAAGTTCTGGCTATCTGAAAATGGCAATTTTTCGAAAATCGATCGGCTTTAGATGGCCATAACTTAATGAAATAGAAGCAATCAAGTAAAAAATGGGTAGATTTCTTCAGAGTATACCTGAACAAAAAATATCAGCTGCTGATCAACCCTCTACTTCGAAAACTGTAGATATGACAGCATTTCAAAAATAAGCAAAATTTCTCTAAAACAGTGGTTTAGTTAGCAGCTCGCCGTGAAGCCGGACTTGAGTGTAAGCCAATGACCAATTTTTTCCTTAAAAGTAGAGGGTTTACAAAAAAGAATGCGGCCTCAAACGAGTCTCTAAGTTATATAGAAGCTGAGATGTAAATTTTTGAAAATGACTGAAAAATCGACTTTTTTCAAAATTCAAAAAATTCTCCAGCGGCCGGATTTGATCGAATCGGGCTCAAATTTTCAGGATCATCTCCTTTTCTAGTGTACTTTCGAGGAAAAAATCGGCATCAAAATCGGTGACCCACCCCCGCAACTTTTGGTCGAAAAGTAATGGATCTGCCCATATATATATATATGTACCTTAATATATTTTAATATATATGCCGCTCTATATGCGAATTTTGGCACACAATATACATAAATATGCGTATACGCAGAGGGAGCAATTCGGAGCCCGAGCCTGAGCCCGAGCGCCGCTTACGAACACTGCCTTGAAGGCTGAGAGGAAAAAGAGGTGGTGTTGTGTGCTAGTGAGAGAGGTGAGGACGAGGACGAGGATTCGTATAGTGGTGTATCGCCCGTGATCGACGCCGAGGAGCCACGTCCTCCTCCTCGGCACAACGCCTGCGATCCTGGCCTGCTGACGGCACCGTATCCCGTCGTCATTGCCGGTCGAGAAACGGCCGGCCCCCGTGCGTCGTTCGCTTAACGCAGCGGCTGTGTGTCATTATTACTGTCCCACTGCCTCACACACTGCGGCCTCATGATTGGTTCATTTTGGAACCTCTGCCGTGCGTGCCCTTCAATGCCGATTGACAAGGTGAGATAATCGAGGCCACCGTAATTGCGGCGCGCGTATCTCGATTTCACGCAAATTAGTATTCAGTGTCTTCAATTAAAATAGATAGTTAGGGGTAATAGCATCTCGTTCTTCGTTGTTGGATACTTTGCTACCATCTATAACGCAGTAATGAGGAATAAAATAATATTAATAGTTTTTATATAGCGTCGAAATTAAAAAAAATATCTCATTATACCCTGCATTTTAATATACCTTCCTTTTCACTCGTCTAACTTTTGACAGGAACACTTTATACAAAACATTTCGAGTCGCTATTTTGTGTATGATAATCTATATAATGACTTAAAGTTGAACGAAAGTTTTGAATTATTTTTTAATGACAATTTTATTTATTTATTTTTTTAATGGATTAATTTATCTATTTCATTACAGTTTTGTAAGTATAGTTTGTATTTTATGACAAATTCAATAATTTGCAATAAAGTATAATTTTCGATAGTCGTTTATGAGATATTGTCACTTGTGTCAATATCGCTTTTAGGTATAATAAGAAACAAAAATCTGTAATAAAAAAGTGTTTATTAATTTTCATTTACTGCTAAATATGGCTAAGATTAATAGTTTACAAAACTGTAATGAACTGAAGTAATGAAATAGGGTAAACTCGGGTAAGATG
>NW_020227731.1:0-16472 GCF_003070985.1 Temnothorax curvispinosus
CGAGTCATGGGGTTAATCGGACCGTGTTTGCCGATCTAACGCGCCGCGACGTCGCCCAACCTCGGTGCCTCGGTGTAGTCGGTGTGAACCCATTCCACATCGCGAGTCGCGACCGGCGACGTTCGAGAGATACGTGGGCAACTTCACTCCGCTTATCGCGGCGACACACGGCGCGAGTCAATTCGATATCTAATATCTAATCTAATATCTATCTAGAGACAAGCCGGACTATTCGAAAGTGTACGATATTCAGTATCGTGAGATGTATCGCTTTAACCGACTTTAACGGCACAAATTCACCGAGATAAAGATATTTTATTAATAAATTTCGCTACATCCCCCTCCCCCGTATCGTTTTTCGCTATCCTTTGCAGCTTGCGTTCCGGCGATTCGCGTATTATTTCGCGCTTTCGAAATAAAAAAGAAATTACGACCGCGGCACGTCCGAGTCGAAGCGTTAAAAAAGCAATTAAATGTCGCGATGAGACGATAATGCGCGACTTTCCGTTCCATTCGACTGTCCCCCGGCCGTTCCTCTCGTCCTCCCGATTCTAATCCCGAGTCCAAGTCCAAAGTGGACGAATCGCGCGGTAATTCCAGCTTCGGAAACATTTTCGAAGACAACGATTGATCGCCAATAATCTCTAATCGTGACGGATGAGACGAGGAGAATAATCGCATTTCGCATTTTGTCGACACCGGCGATTCGTACTCCGAAAAATAACGCGACATGCGCCGTTGCCCGGCCCGCTCGGAGGTCCGCGTGCGAATGGTAGCGCGGCGACCTTGCGTGGGCGCGACGCGCGCGGCCGAAATCAAACGAGCGTTGTTGACGTCAACCTCGAGTTCCAGGAAAAGCCGTAAAAAACCTAACAGAAAATATCCGACAATATATTTCAAAATCAATTCGGTCGCTCGAGCGAGAAAACGGCGGCACGTATCGTTCGTTGTATTGACAAGCGTGAAACGTGATCACTTTCTATTACATATGTATTTGTTACAATTAGCGATTTTATCCCTAATATCGTTAATTGCGAAGTTGTGCGGAATTTTATCGTTGGTCCGCTATCATCAATGCCAATGCCTCGAAAATGTTCAAGCATGTGTTATCGTAACTTATTCATTCGGAATAAGAAACGAAAGGATAGAGAAGATACATTTATTATCGTTTTATCGATATTTAAAGCGATATTTGATTGTTTCGATATTTAAGATAATATTTAATTGTTTAAACGCTTCAAACATTTCGCTTGTTTGATCGTCATTTTTCCGCTATTTTCTTTTCATTCGCAAAACAGAAATATAAATACGTTATATAATAATATATAAATATATTAAACAGTATTGCAATATTACAGTATGACGAGAACGTAAACGTTTTTAAGAATGCCGCGTCGTCGGAGATTTACGAAAGATTCGCCGGCAGATTTCTAATCGCTAATTAATTCGATATATTAATTCTTTTTTAAAAAGGGCCGACGTCGATCTTTTTGTCAAAATAAAAACAGGAATTCGAAGGCACTCCGGAACGAGAATCACGCGAATAAAAGTGATTTCGAAGTATTGCTACTAAAATATCGCGGATACAAGAAGATGCGAAAAGGGATCTAAGAGATTGCCACAGAGCCAATTCCGTCGATTTCGCGCGTTAGAAATTCTATTTCGCGAAATGGATACGTCCCAATGTATATCTTGCGTCATTTATTCCTTGCGGAAAAATTCATCACGTTATCTGACGATCGAAAATTACGCTCGCGGGAAAACGCTTAGTCGGTGCCATTGATGTCTTAATGCGAAACTCGCTCGAATCGCGCACATTAAGAAATGTATATCGATTACAATCGCGTTTATCGTGAGCGCGGGACCTCAGATTCGGCCGCGATAGCAAGGGGAAATTGTGTGGTACGGCCAGATAATGATCTCGTAATCGGCGCTGCTTGCGGTATAATTATAACGCCGCCGCGCGATGCGGTAGCATTTTTTGCGCGATGCATTTTCATGAAACGGGTGTTACCCTACATCGCGCCGTTATTAACCGCCGCACCGTGGAAACCGTCGGAGAACCTTTCGCCGTGCATAACTTGCGAAACCATTCCTACTTTGCGGCACTGTCTGAATTCCTCTAATATCGCGATGATAAATTTCTGGAAAAAAAATAATAATGATAAAATAAAAACAAGACGTCATTTCCTTTTCGAATTCATTTTGAGTAAGAAATACACAAAAGTGGATTATCGTATTATTTTCTACTTAATATAATAACGGGAGAAAAATAAGAAAGATATTAGTTATAGAAAATATTAAATCGAAAACATAACGATGCGTTAAAGCGAAGATGATTACGAGATAGGGAACGGGGAATTAAATCAATAACTTTATTCAACAGCTTAACAATTGCGGCAAAGCCAGCTAAAAATCTTAATGCACATATAGCTGTGTAATATGTACATTATAACAAAAATATTTTACATTTTTGCAATTAACAATAAAATATTCTAAGTGCATTCTGTTGTACTATCTTATATCTGGCAGTAATACTGTGTACCGTTTTTCTAGACCAGGAGAGATCGTGTAAATATGTTTATCTGAAACGCGATTTGCAGATACTGAGTTTAGCTTAACTTAATTTAAATTCATCTTAAGTTATTCTTTCATAGAGTTTATTTCGTATTTCATTATCCTTATCTGTATATCACATCACAAAGAATTTTAATTTACATTTTGATGATTTTAAGGAAACTTTCAGGCATCAATTTGATCATTAAATCGTCCTTAGATAGAGATCATAAAAAAATATATTATATTCTTCCACCAGTATTAATATAAGATCTTTGAGTTGCTTTGTGTACAAAATTGAATAAATTCTCCAATATATTATATAGCTCGCTTAAGCACGACCTCTCTCAGGTTACATACTATATAATTAACTACCTGTACGAACAACTATCGTTATTCGTGTTTCACACCGCATAGAGGCTCCTTTGGATGGTATCCCGTCCATTTCCTGTAACTAACATCCATCGCTCTTTCCACGGCGTGGTCTATGGGATGTATTATGAAAGGAATGGACACCAAACCAATAAGCGTAGTGATCCAAGGCTTCTTCCAAGCTGCTCTTGCACTCTTTCTTTGAGCAAACTGAACTGCCGCGCAAATCCTATTTATGGTAAAGCCGGGAATTATCACCGACGCGAACGACTGCCATATCAAGGTATCTGACGTGGACAACAGGACGTTTTTGGTTCTCTGTGGCGTGGTGTCCGCCTGTAATAATAGAAGCTGTTAAAATGTCCGATAATTATCCCCGTTAAAATTTGACCATTCCCACAGTACCTGGTAGACCTTCGCACCTTTGTGCACCGTGTCTGCGAGAACATATCCGCTTGACAACGCATAACTGAACCACACGACGGATTTTGGTACCAGGCTCCTAAACGCTTCTCCAACCTCGTTCGCATAACCTAAAAAAAAAAAACAGAATTTACACCTTGTTGGCCTATGTACAAAAGAATCTTCTTGAAACGCCGATTTGCTTTACTGTTTTTTATTAATTATTTATAAATCAAGTATGACTTGTACGTCGTGCAGAATCGTGAAACACAAAACGAGAGAAGGATGACAGAAAATTTCGATAACAGTACTTAAAAATATTCTTGCCATTACCTAAATATCTCACATACGTGTCTCGGTACAGGTCCACCTCCTCCTGATCGTTCATCGTCCCGGAATTCTCGATTTTCCGACTACCTCTCGCGCGGTGACATAACCTGCGGCAGGCTTTTGGCACTTCGCGGCGTTCAGTGCCAAGGGAATTTTCGGCTATCAACGATAAAATGTCTATAAAATCTCTCCTCTCTTCCTATTCTTATCTAAGTATTTAGAATTTATTCGAGGGAAAACTTGGGGTAGAAATATCGTTGCAAAAACAGATCACGTCGATCACGAAAAACACAACGCTGAACGCAGCGTCGCAGCCGCGGAGCTTTCGAGAGTAATCGAGAGGTCGATAAGCTCGCGCGCTCGTAGTTCGATATACCTGTCGATTCGTATTGATTTTTTGAAACTTTAAAGTTTTATCTATTTTCCTTTGACCTTCGCGCAACGCTTGAATCACGTAACGGGTCAATTACCCGCAATTATCTCGTTTCTTCTTAATTAACCTCTGATTGCGTCATGCTGACGACGTCAGCTGTAATTGCGATTACCTAATTTTTAAGAAATAATCTCTGACCGACTCCCGAGGCGATATAGGATATTATAGTAAAATGTAAATCTAGATATATTTCACATTTTTTAATAACGGGATTGAAATAATGTTTATATACGAAAATAATTATCTCATCTGGAAGTTAATATATTAAATTATGGTTTCACGTCTTACGTCTCGCACGTCCACCGTTTCCCTCTCCCCCTGAATATCTTCCTCTCTCGGTTCCTCCTGTCCCTGTCCTCCACAGTTCCTCCTGGCCGAAAACGGCGACTGCTCAGACGGTCCGCCAAATCGGCGCGACCTAACCTCAAACTCGGCCGCTGCGCGGCTCCGGGGAACGTCGCGTTCTCGCTCGCGGGCGATAACTCGCGCGTTATCGGCGACATGGCGGGCCCGCGATAGCTCGCGCGACAGGTCACGCGCCACGTCGTGCACGCGGGGATTCTCAGGATGATGGCCGACCTGGAGTACGTGCGGCTGTACCTCAGCCTGCAGCTCAACGAGGCGATCTCCTGGTGGTGCTTCTACATCCGCGAGATCTCGTGGCAGCTGCTGATCGCCCTGCTCGCGTACCTCTGCGTCTGTGTCTTCCTCTACGCGGTCCTCAAACGGGTGGGCCATGCCGCCTGGCAGCTGCCAGGCCCACCCGGTAGACTTCTCCTGGTCACCGCTCATCCGGACGACGAGGTGATGTTCTTCGGGCCGTTGGTCTACTGGCTGGCCCGCTCCAAGGCCAGCGAGATCTACCTCCTGTGCTTATCCATGGGTACATGTCACTAGCGGGCCTCTCCGTCGTCCCAGGATCGTGAGCGACGATCCGGGAATGAACCAGGCTAGACGTCACGTAAACGCTGTGTCTATTGATGTTTACCAGTATGCTTGCAGGTGGGGACAGAAAGAGGGTAGACGAGCTGTGGGCGTGTGCGAAGGTGCTGGGAATCCCGGAGGCTAACGTGACGATCATTATGTGAGTGTGCCTACGGGAAACGTCATTTACAAGCGCTCACATGTGCTCCAATTATTTACGTTTTTTTTTTTTTCGAGGAAATATCGTAGGATCGCTTTATTCTAACGGCATATTTAACACTAGATGTACTTGTCTAACTTTTGCAACATGAACAATTGGACACGGTTCTGCAATGCGGGACCAACTCCAAACTTCCTTCTTTGCCAGAGAAAATTTCGAAATGTTAGAAATAAGATTCGGCGCCGACGTTACGTCAAATGTAATTCCATGTGTTATATGCATTTTTAGAAAATTTCCCGTCCATGTGAAGTATTACTTTGCAATACAGAATTAAAAATATAAAAATGGTTCCTTATTCAGCCTTATTGCATAACTGCATCCAACTTCATTCAAGTGTTAAATATGCGGTGAGGAATATGATAAAATAGAAATAACTATCTCTTGTATAATAGTCGGATGAACAAATGTGCAGGAGCAGCGAGTTGCCGGACGATCAGGGCGTACAGTGGCCAACGGACACGGTTGCAGAGAGCATCTTGCAATACGTAGAAATGTATAAAATCAACGCCGTCGTTACGTTCGACAAACACGGAGTGAGCCGGCATAAAAATCATATCTCCTTGTATTTTGCAATCGCCGCGTTGTGCATAGAAAAAAAAGTACCTCCTTGTGAGTATCGTTCGCTCGATTGATATACAAATATAGCAGGTTCGTATGATATATAAGTCCGATCGTGTTCCAGATTGCAAGCTATATGTGTTAGAGTCCGTTAATATAATCAGGAAGTACATTCAACTCTTAGATTTGCCCGTCAGCCTACTCTCGGCCTCGTACTGGTATCTGGTGACGTACGAGCAGAAGCGAACGATCAAAGTAAATCGGAACATTCTGCCTCGTTATGGCGAGACAATTAATCATCGCGTTTAACGCGCAGACCTCTTTCTTAAACGTTATCTTTCCCTTGCAGAGTGCCATGGCCGCACACAAGTCTCAGTACGTCTGGTTTCGAAAGTTGTACATGATCTTTTCGCGATACACGTTCATCAACACCCTCCAAGAAGTCAGTGCCCTCGACCTGGAGCTGGACCTCCAGTTCGACGAGGACTGAACGTCACGCGACGAACGAAGGACTGTACAAAATGTGTAATTTAACTATCACTGTACATACTTTGTCTACCATGATAATGTAAATTACGTACCAAAGCTACGAAAACTATAGATAATTAATACGGAAACTTTGAAATATATGCAGAGACACACACTTTGTAAGAGGGAAATATTTTTTTATTCATTAATATAATAGAATATACATTGTAATTATACTTTCGAACGCGGCACGTAGTTTTTACAGTGCAATAAATCAAAGTTCTTTCCTTAAAAACAAACAATAACTGCGTGCCGTTTTATCCTTCTCTATTGTATACAACCTTTTGCAGCTGCATATAAATTCAAATTGCCATTTGATATGTGTGTCATTTTACTCATCAGGTGTGTATAATAAAGTAATCTAGAATTATCGTGGATAAAAAAATCGTATCTCTAATTTAAGTTGCGGGACGCGCAAGGTTTTTCATCCGGTAATCGCACTCATTACGAAAATCAGCGATCATCATCAAATCATTTGAGCAAGTAATAATATGTGGCGAGTCGAGCTCGCGATTGTACGTATATATATTTTTTTAAATTTGTGCCTCAACATTGACGTGTTACATAAGTCATAGATCTTTGTTTAGAGCAAAAATTCTTTACTTTGGCACAAGTAACGTGCATAGAGGAATTTATATAACTTTCGTTCCTTTCTCTAATATTCCTTTCTCTATTGATAGCGGAATTCTTTTACTATTCGGAAAAATATATTGTTCTTTTCACAACATTCGATATTATACATACATATATACGCAGAATCCACGAATATATATTCTTCTATATGCACGATGTTACGTTTTCTGTAACATTTTATCTCCGTGGAAAGCTGCTTAAAGTGAAAGATGAGCTTTTCGCTTATATAATTGCACAAACGACATGAATATTTCTTAGCAAGCACGCTGGGAAAATATTCAATGAAAATTTGATTAATAATCATCTTAACAATTGCTGTATACGCGGTCGTTGTTAGTTTGATCTTTGTATATCCTATGTAACAGTTGTCTTTTTTATTATTTCAAAGTAATTTTCCCAGCATGCTTTAAATGTCCGTAATGTAACGAAAATATATGCTTAGTAGCCTAGTATGTAAACACGTATAAAAAAAAGAAATCTCTTTCGTAAAAAAATCTCTCAGTACTGAAGACATAGTACGTGGTATGTATAGTCCGAGAATTAGCCCTAATACCGAAAGATTAGACCGGCAAATGATCTAAAGTCGTCAACACTCGCATAACACTATTACGCACAATACAGCGTGCGTGTGCGCGTACACTGAAGTGAAATAAAATACTTTCAAGTAAATACAAATCTCTGTGCGCGCTGGAATCTTGCGCATTTCGCACAAGGCTACATTTCAAATACTTTTCCTATGAATACGAAGCTCATGGAATGATATCGTCGTGAACGTTTTACGCTCTAGACCGAAACTCCGCGAATCGATCGCAAGAGATCTCTTTGATCGAGCGATTCGCGTTAAAGATGAAAGTTTTACGACAAACCGGCACGTGCCTCAATAAACATCTTTTTTACATAAAACGAAGTAGATGCTTACATACGATTACAGTCGCAGATAAAATGGACGGCATAGAGTTGGTTCCCGCAAGATCCTCGAATCAGTAAACTACCGTAGACGGCGACAGACACACCGCGATGAGCAGAATACCGAATTTAGGTACATAGAGAAGAGGAAGTGGTACCCGGAAGAGATTTCCAATCGGGCGCAAGGATGACCTACGTGGACAGTCAGGTGGACGATAGGCTCCTTACAAAGGGTTCATAGTGAAGATCTCGCGGGCCGTGTCCTAGAACCTGTCTTTGCCGCGATGAGAGCCGAGAGTACCCATTCCCGGCTGCGGGGAGTCCGGATCGGTCGCGTCCTGCAGGTACTGCAGCTCCTGCAGTTCCTGGAACTTCTCGTGATCTCGTATGTGCGCGTAGTTAGCGGACAAGCACATCAGGTAGTGTATCAAACTTAAAATCACGAGCATGCTCGCCACGGTCGCCAAGATGAACATCACCTCGGCCTTCTCCACAAAATCCTTGCAGAAGAGCTTGACCTCCTGGGGTCCGCACACTTGCATGTCCTGCACCCGTGTGTTATTTGGAAACATGAAGCCTGAAACGGCACGAATTTGCTTGCTCTTTATCAATTCTTAGTTTTTATATAACAAACGATTAACATAAATACTATATAATAAACTAGAATATAGATGGACTTAAATACAACGTCGTAGTTTCAGTCTATTTATATATCGACGTGTGAAAACTTACCGAATTGAGTGAAATCAATGCAGTCATCAAGAGACTGGACACGTGGATTGCTGCACAGGCCCCAGAATATGGTAAATACCAGCGTAGTAATAACCAGGAATGCAAATATCAAAAGCCAAACTATTTGCAGGATGTAGATGATAGTCATAAACTGGAAAATAAAGATGTATATATTAAGATAATTAAAATAGCTTGTAGTCGCACCGTGATTTTTCCATTAATGGGGAATAATAAAGGATTTTCCACTTTAAAAACTTACAACAGCACAGGAGATACGCCCACCCACTCGGGATCTCCACGCACGGTAGACTTTGTGCCTCGTAGCACCAGTTGCGAGACAACCGACGCACAAAATCATGAATCCTAAGGCTGCCATGCAAGCTCCGATCGACGCAAATACTAGCTGCACCGCTTCCAACCATCCAAGATGCAAATGGAACACCTGGATTAATTTTGTAACTTGAGATTTACAGAATCTTTACTTTGAAATCAAAAGCACCAAGTACTCTCACGCGTGATTTACCTGATCCATCATAAGAGCACACAACGTCGCACCTCGGTACATAGTTCCGCAGAAGATTCCGACTCCCAGACAACACATGATGGTTGCTATGAGAGTCGCATACGGCACCCTGGCCATGCATTCGTTGCACATGTTTCCTAAACAAGGAAATTCCTTTAATATTTGTCATTTTGTTATGGGACGCTATGTCCGTTTACATATTTAATTGAAGTTGTCACAATCAATATAAATATAACAGTGATAATATAGCATAGTGTGTCAAGTAAATTTTTCAAAGAGAGATATTAACCCCCCGTAAGATACGTAACTGTTGAAATAAATTACAACAGAATCTATTGTAACGAAGAGCAGAATTCAATTTTATCGCGTCTACATTTGTCACAGGGCAACTCGTACTGTTTATCGTCACATTCCAACAGCATTTTCAGACACTTACTACAAGTTCGTTCCTTCGAATTTAGTCCGTGTAGACTACGCTCGGAAAATCTGTCTAGGCTAGCGTTACTCCCAAAGTTGCCGCGCAGCGGCACGCTCTCTCTAGCCTGACGTAGTTTCTTCAACCTCGCCATTTTAAATATAATTGTAAGAGCAACAATAAACGATCCGACACTCCGACAGTAACAATAAAAACGAAGAACGCGTGGCCGCGAGAGCTGGGCGTTCGGCCAATGACTAAACCATACCACAGACGGATGACTAATCACTTATCTACAGTTCGGTCAGATAACGCGCGACATGTGTTTAACTATATTCGCTAATTATACGCTAGTCCATTCACAAACTCGGCAATGTAAACGTGCCGTTAACGCGCCACGACGTCTCCGACGGAAATAATTAGCGCGCGGCGTCTATTATTGTCCTCATCCAGAACTCCTTCACTTGCGTGCGAACGTCATCCGTCTCTTAATAACACTTAACAAGCTTTCTTCGCGCTCGTCCGTGCTGCGTCAATTATAATTCACATCGTATCAAAAATAGCTCGGTCTCGATCAGTTGATTAGCTCATTGTATCGAGCGCGTCGAACCTCGAGTAGCCCCAATGTTTACAACCGTATGGATACCGTTGTTATGGACGCTCGCACGACGGTCCTAAATCGGATCTGGGCATCGCACGATCATGTTAATTTACAGCAGAAGACCCGAAAAGTGAGATTCTCGTCGAGATCAGCGACTTACCCATGTTTGCAGTTTGCAGAGTCGCTCGCCTGAGGTTAATAATGCCCGGAGAAGGTGGGATGGGCAGCGCCCGTATACGCTTCGCAGGAATCCGCGATTACAGCAGCAGTTGCTCGTTAATTACCGCGGCGATCGCGCGTCCCACGGCCGCGACAGCGAAGGACATCCCACTCGCGATCGCTAGCCGTAAAAGAGAGAGAGAAGGATGAAACTGGCGAATCCGATGGACTCTCAATTCCACTAGCTACCCATCCACGCGAAGACTATTCAGAACTATTCGAGGAATTTTATGCTAATTATGCTTACAGGTTCTTGATCTCCACTTCACAGATACCACTGCGTTATAACTCGCTTGTTTACCATCTGTCAGAGCCACTCCGGGAGACTGCGCGTCGACGAGATGCAAGATCGACCACCCGCGAACGGTCCACACCGATGGATCTCTCGTCGCGCGCCGACGATCTTATCGATCTTATCACGCGCAATTACACGCGCGCGGGCACGTCGGAATTTCGGGGATCAGGGGGAACGACTTACACGGGGTATCTTCGGCCGGAGACTCAACATGGCGTCACGAACGCGTCGTCCGTTACTTTCTGTATGGTGAATGGGATCGTTGCTCCGGCGACGAATCGTAGGGCGTGCTGTAGTAAGCGCTCGGCGCTCGTCGGTCCCTTCAATGGAGCGGGGCTTGGCGGGAGGCGATGATGACCGGCTGTGACCCCGATTCGATCGGGGAGTCGCAAATAAACGCGCCGAGGCGACCAAAGGCGAGAATGCCCGTATTCTCTGACAATCCGATCCGACGAGTAGAATCTCAAAAGTCGTGATGAAGGGATTTTGCGGGAAGATGCGGGAATAGGAGGGATCTGCTGTAACAATTTTTATGAAAATTGGGAACTTGCATGTTCTCGTGGTTTACCTGATTTATTAGAAATTTGTTTCTCGTTGCTGCTCGGCGGGGCGAACCAGCGATCGTAATGATGATTTAAAAATATATCTTCTATATCGAGAAATGTAACAATAAATATACCTGCTTAGTTTATCACTTTGAGGAGTAGGAGATACCGGATTTCGCAGAATGTCCCTTCACGTATCGCAAACAATGGAAAAATTTTCAATTTTATTCCACTCTTATAAGAATTATTCTCAAATTTTCCATATATATATATAATATAGTATCAACAATTGCCTCTCGTCTTCTATCTATAAAAATAAATATCGATATTTGAAAAACACCCTATTCCCCTTGTTTTACTATTTAACGAGCTTTCTCTCTATTTTTTTTTGTTTCTTACAAATGAATATTAAAATAGCAATAGCAACTCGAACTGAGCGTATCAGATAAGATAAGAATATAATATATTTCTCTTTATTTTTCTCGTTATTATATATACTTAGGAAATAATCATAAAGCTATATTTAAATTTGTATAAGCTATCTATAAATCTATGCTAATTTATAAATCTATAGCAAGCTTACAGTCCATGGACGAGGGTGATTTCTTGTACTATACAAAATATTCTACATTTTCGTGCGGAACTACCGAATGCCTTGGTGCATCGGGTTTATGAAATATTTGATAACCGTCGGCAATTGCCGGAGCTTCTCTTGGACCGATATCTCCAAGTTCTGCTGATGATGCTTGTTAAATCGTATAGCGATGCCGTCCTTACTTTCGTACGTGATGTCGCCATGGTGACTTTGTGGACTTACCTGTGTAACAAACCACAATTGTCGATAAAATTTGAGTGACGTGTCGATTAGAAAACTATCGTGAATATTTTGTCGTTAAAGTTAAATCGATAATTAAATTAATAAACGATATTTAGGAAATTTACAGTTAAAGCGGTTCCGTCCCTGTAGTCAACCCTAATATCGCCAGATGACAATTTCGTAACAAAACCGATTCCCGGCACCGCCACCTTGGTCACATTATGGTGATTAGAATTATGCATGGAGTTCATCTTGCGCGACCTGGAAGTCGCCGTCGAGATGACGGAGCAGGAAGCGTCAAACGACGGCAACTGAAAGAGGTTCAACGTTAATTCAGCAAAGCGGAAAAATCAGGCATCCTGTCCGCTACTTACATTGGGGGAACCATTTGTGGTGTGGTGCGAGACATTTTCTTTCCCCTGAAAACAGGGAGAATCACTCAAAGCCGTGTGAGGCCGTCGTCCGATTATCGCGGGGAAGTAGGAATGCCCGGTAGCTGCCTCCAAAGATGCTAGGGTGGATTCCAGTAGCAAGCAACGCTGATAACATTCCGAGTAATGCTCGTAATAGGTCTCGAGATGCGACGGGTACGTACTCTCGACAAACGTACCGCTGTTATCGGTGATCTTCACAACACCATCCACTCGGACAACCTAGAATATGAAATATAAAAACTAAATATAAAATATACAAAGGGCAACGAGCCGTAACAGAATGACAGTGTTAATATATTCAGTGTAATAATACAAAAACGATTTCGTCTTCTCCGTCCGATGGAATTAAAGGAGTTCGCGCGTAATATTATGACTTTCGTTCTACTTCTATACGTTCGTTTTATGTAATAATGTTCTCGGGAATACTTTTCTCTTTGCATATATAATTTGAACACTGAGGATGGTTCGATATTAGAACAGAAACGTTTATAACTATTTTTGTATTATTACACTGAATATATTAACACTGTCATCCTGTTACGGCTCATTGCCCTTTATTTATTTATTTGATTTTAATCTTGTGAGCCTTATACATTATATAAAATATACAAATCTTAAATAAAATTTAAATATTAGATGTAATTTAATTAACAATGTATAAGAATCATGATATTAACTTTTGCAGCTTGAGATTATTTTATATCGTACACACAATCAGTTTTTATTTAATTTTATCACTGCATACATCACTACATAATGCATGAGAATCGACAGTACCTTTACTCCGTTGTAAAAGTGCACTTCGCAATCAGGTTGCGGACCGTTTTCCATGAACAGACACTTGGAGCGTTGAGTGTACAATGTCAATTTTGGAGTTTTTGCCTGAACCAGCTTCACGAAACGATAGGCGTACAGATACTTTCGATGGTGGCACGTCGGCAAATTCTCGTACGAATAAATACTATCGGCGCCTCGGTTAGGCAACGGTAGCGGTTGCGAGCCAATCTCCGTAGTCGTGTTCGGCTTGTAGAGAACGACTCGCAGGCCGTCACCTGATATTCTGCACACTTCGCTTATCTTTTCCTACGACATGAAAAATATTTGGTATTTTTACATTCTTGCATTTATTGTACAAATGTATATCTACCATTTTTTTTAAATAGAATAAAGCGATTCTCTTCTCTACGTACCGTGCCGTTTCTACGCTTGATAAACTCGATGCACACTTCCCCGTTATCCAGAATAGTGAGAATCGCGCCCTTCGTTCTGTGCCTGGTAGGTTGCAGTCTGTTAGAATTTAAGGGCGACACTTGTAACTTTGTGCTTTTCTCAGTTCCTTCCGCGCTACGGTTCTCCGGGATGTTTTCCTTCCTTGGCCTGTGCCTTTCCACCATCCTCGGTCTCTCAGAGTCGTTGTAGACGCCGTACTGTTCGCTTTGCGAGAATGCTTTATCGCGTGACATCGGAATGCTCATCAATGAGTCTTCCTTCAAGCGGTGATGGGCATATCTCGCACCGTGCAAATGCATTTTCATAATAGGCTCGGACAACGGCTCACTTCTCACACTGACCATAGGCATCATCGGTGTCGTGGAGATTCTCTCCTCCGATCGGGATCGCATTTTCGGCCGACCGTACGACGAAAGTGTCCTACCAAGCCCGGAATCCATCATGCCATCGGTAAACGCATTTTTGCTCGTACCGTTTCTTTCCTGGATAAACAAAACGTGAAACAAAACGCTGTATTATTCGTGAACTCGTCAATTCAATAATATTTTTTCCCCGTTATTAAAGACTTGTTCAAATTTACACCTGATATTATATCTTAAGTACGTGTCACTTACGTTGCGTAGCCTACTCTTTTCTATGCTCGTTATAAATGGGTGCTTATGAATGTCCCGCAAGGATATCCTTTCTTTCGGGTTCTTCTTCAGTAATTTATCTATCAGATCCCTTGCATTGTCAGACAGATGAAGCGGCATTTCATAGTCCGCCATGACCACTCGAGTTAGGGTGCTCTTAATCGCATCGGTTTCAAACGGTGGCCTGCCCACCAACAGAGTATACAACATACATCCCAAGCTCCATACATCCGCTTCCGGGCCGTGCGAAGATCTCGTGGCAACCTGAAGATTTTTGAAAATGTTACAATCCTGCGTGAGACATCGCGGTCCGTACGACAATTTTCAGGAAGCACTCACCTCGGGCGAGATATAATTTGGCGTGCCGCACATAGTCAAGTGCTTTTCGTCCGGCTTATTCAACTGCGTGGCCAGTCCGAAATCAGCTATTTTCTGCGAGCACAGAAATCAAGTTGGAATAAAAAAGAAACGAATTTTTTGCCTTATAACAAATGTTGCATATTTCTTTTTTTTTACGTACCACCTGCATATCTCTGGTCAAGAGTAGATTGGACAGCGACAGATCTCTGTGAAGTATTTGGTGGGAATGGAGATAAACCAAACCGTGCACCACTTGTTTGATTATATAGGCGGCTAAAACAGCAAAATTTTGTTACAATTGTAATTAAAAATTTTAAATGTATCCTTTCTCATGCATGTATAAATTATGTACCGTGTTCCTCGGATAGGGTTTTGGTGCCCTGCGCTTTGAGGTAGCGTTGAAGCTCTCCGTTGTGACATAATTCTAAAACCAGGTACACGTAATTTGCATCCTGAAAGCACGTGTATACCTCCAGGATAGCGGGATGTTTCAACCGTGAATGTATTCCTACTTCCTGCCTCACTCTATCTATCATCCCAGCAGCTTGCATCATTTTCTTGTCGATCTACAGGGACAAGTAGACATAAAGAGGACATGTAGATATAGATTGTCCCCTTTGAAGCAACGGCGGAAGAAGCCTCGCAATAAATTTTGTATTTGTATAACTCGCCGAGTACGGAGCAAGCCACTAGAGTGTTTGCGACCTCAAGAATTGACATTGGTCCAATTTCTTTTGCCCAATACCTCAAATCTTGCCGAGATCGGCTTTGCGTATGCATTTCGAAGTTCATATTTTAAAGGTAAATGTCTTGGAGCTCGACAATGCGACTGGAGCAACAGGCGTCAGTCCTCTAAACTCCAAGAAAAGATGGACAAGGAAATTACCATTTTGATCGCGACTTCCATGCCGCTGCGGAGACATCTCGCCCGATAGACGCTCCCGTACCCGCCTTTGCCCAGTAGATTCAACACTTCGTATTCCTGGAAAAAGACAGGCGCGTCAGCGTCACGGCGTCGGGCGTGTTGGCGCGTTGCCATGGAACGGCGACGGCGCAAACGGGCGCAAATTCAAAAAGCTAACCTCAATCTGCTCGCCGAAGCCGGCCGAGATCGCGGGCATGGGGCACCGCATCGCGCCGCGCTCGACCGGGCGCCGTCGGTCGTCGATGACCATCGGCACCGCGACAACGACCCTACCTTACGCGAAATTCGCCGGCGACGGCACTCGTGAACGAGATCTCTCTCGGGAAACCGTAAACGCCAACAACATGATACCGCCCGCCATATGCAGTATGCAAACTGTCGCGTCTCGCGTCTCGCGCTCGCGCATAACGAGCGACAGACGAGCGACGCGCAAGGGCGGCGCAAGCCGCAATGCGCATATCAAACAGTCCATCTGTTCTTTTTCGAAAATCTTCCTAGTGCACAGTGGTGCAATAAGTTAGAGCGAAACAGAATATACTTTAAAATAATAGATTTATTCCTTTTACTGCTTAATAGTAATTAAAATTAAAATAATTATTCTCTTCACTTCAATTTTTATGTATGTAATTGGATGATTATTGGATACTATTATACGTTAAAGTATTTTAATAATTTATTGTCTATGATCTTTTTGCCTAATTGTTTCATTTACTGTGACATTAAATCAAATATATTTTATTAGTTTTATATTAAAAATTGTGTTTTTTACTTAAGGTGGTTCGATGGCTACAACAAAATCCAGAGAATTTCATGAAATTTTAATATGTTGTTCTGCAATGCAAAATAGAATTATGTGAATTTTTTGGGAATTTTTCACCGTCC
>NW_020227732.1:0-3480 GCF_003070985.1 Temnothorax curvispinosus
ATTTTACAGAATTTCGATTGATCGCTCTTTATTGCGCAAAAAAAAATTCCCGAAATATGCCTATTTTTTTCGTGCTCTACAGTGGTGTAACCCCTTAACCCGACATAACCTGTCAAACCGTTAAACTCTAACTTATTTGAATACCCCTAGTGTTGCTTAATAAATTTTTTTTGCATTAAAAAGGTATAATACACACAGTAGATTACATTTGCAGCCCATCCTCTACAGCAAATATTGCTCGAAAGGTTGTCAAATAGGTAAACGTAGTTGACAAATACTGCCACATGTAAATATATAGTTTTGATCGTAAATATCAATAATGTATAATAATAATTGAAAATTACTATAAATTTGCACGAATATCTTAATTATTAAATAATCTCAATCAAATAATGTCTTAATCTCTAATTATTTATTTTGAATTTACATATAGATATAAAAGATTAATAAGTTAAAAAAAATGATAAAAAGTAATTAAATTCATAAATTATTATGTTCAAGATTATTAATATGTGATCACTAAATCACTCATTGTCAGATTAATTGCCGTGAATAATTTAACATACAACTTACAGAGGCATAGTACTTAAGTGAAAGAGCAGGTAGCAGACATGGTACAGTTAGAGTTACAGGATGTTGACATCGCGACACAATATATAACAAATTCTTCTGTAAAGATACTTCCTTGCTGTACCATGACGATTCATATCCAGCATGGCCAACATCGTTGCTCTGAAATATTAAAGTTTTATATTTTAATCTCACAAGATATTATACATTCTTTAAAATCAAGATAAAGACAGTCATCAATATAATACGTATATTTTTTTCCATGAGATGAAAATTGATTACAGATCACATCAATTATTAATTATAGAAATTATATTAAATATAGAAATTATGTTTATCCATATATTTATTCAGAGATTTATATACATTTTGTATCTATATCTTTTTTGATATCTTTTTACATCAATTTTATTAAACTACTTTTTTGCCTTTTCTTATGGTGCTATTGTACCTTACCGTGCGCAATAAATAATCAGCTGGCCATGCGCAGATAAAGACTTCTACAAGAGCGGATGCGCCAATGCCAAAAAATTGAGCTTTTACCGTTAAAGGTTGTCGCTGTGTAAAATAATATTTTAACACAAGTAATGCAACGTAAACCAAATTTAGATTACATTTACAATAGAAAGAAAAAAGTTAGTGTTTAAACAGAATTCTAATTAAATTTTTCATTTTTTTTTTTTTTTTAAATGAATGATGTAATGTGCTCAGTAATGTGCTAAAATATAGTATCTTTATATAAATGTTTATAAATTTCATCACTAATTACGTAAATATATTATTAGACGTGTTTGTGATACAAAGCTCATATGCTTCTGCGATCATCAATAAGATATTTATGCGAACAAATCTATTTAATTTAACAATATTTAAACAGTATATACACTGGAAAAATAAAATAGAAATAACTCACACTCAAAATAGTAAGGCCGCTAAGTACCACTCCTATGGTACTGATTCCTATCGTTGACAATGCTATGTATCGAACTGTCATAGTAACATCTTTTGCATATCTGTAATTGGATGTTAATTACTGCCGTTCTCAATTTCTAATATTATATTATTATACACATTATACTACAATTAATTATAGTAATGTGAGAGTTAATTAGAAATTAATATAAATATATCAAAACGTAATTATTTTTAAAAAGGATACTTTGCGCAGTAATATATTAATTACCGTAATAGTCGTTGATGCAGCTGTACGCAGATTATGAATTCTGAGATGCTTGTAATCTTTTGAAATTTCTGGGACAGGATTTCGAATCTTGCTGCCACGAACCAAAGCAGAAGAGCTACGAATATATTGCCACATACTTGCACACCTACTTGATATATAACCATTGCGTGATGCAGGTAGATGATAGTCTTCAGCGGTTGTTTGTTCACATCGAATGGATACTCTACTTTAACTGGAAAGGGTTGGGACAGCAATAATGGTCCGAAGAGCACTGTGATTCCGGTTACGGTTATCAAGCACATTGTCGTAGCGTAAAATAATTTGGATTTGTTAATATATCGCTGATATACATTCTTTTCTTCTAATTTTGCTTTCTCGATATAATCTTCCATTTCACATATTATTGTCTGTATAAATGTATTATATAATCTTTCATTAACGAGATTAATGAGATTCAAAGGTGCTTTCACAT
Organism: Temnothorax curvispinosus; assembly: GCF_003070985.1. NCBI lineage: Eukaryota > Metazoa > Arthropoda > Insecta > Hymenoptera > Formicidae > Temnothorax > Temnothorax curvispinosus. Next base: position 2,226 of record NW_020227732.1, read on the forward strand.
ATATATCAGTTACATATTATATATTGATTAAAATAGCAATATTTTCGGTATACCTACATATTTTATTTGTAATTTTTTTAAGCTCTTGGCAAATTAAACTTTGCACAAATGTAAAGTATAGTTCAATTAAGGGCCGGTTGTTCTACCTTTCGATAAATCTCGGCTTATCTCGACAGATTACTACCTATAGAATAAATCTTACCGGGTAGTTTACCAGCTATTTAGTGAGCGTTGTTCCACGGTTATTAATCCTATACAAATTCTATATTATCATATTCGTTAAATAAATCTGGACGTGGACGAACTGTATATCGCTTGCGAAGCACTACTATATGTATTTCTTCATCAGATTTTTCGTTATCATCTTCGTCACCATAAAGAAATTGATTTTCACATAATCCTGGTTCCATTTTCGATACCGTCCGATACCGTCCGTTCGATAATATCCAAATTCTTTATCGCAAAATATTAATATACAAATGTGTGAAACTTCAGATACATCAGCGCTGCGCATCTCCCGCTGACGGGGTATGATTTCTAATCCCACTACGCATTTATCTGTCAGATAAGTCTTACACGGTACCCAAAGTACCGTGTAATTTATCTGTCGATAGAGGCCATTTATCAGGAAGTTAAATTTTACCGAGAAATGGAACAACGCTCTACAGACATTTATCCATCAGATAAGTTACTAGATAGTTTATCTGAAAGTGGAACAACCGGCCCTAAAACAAGTAATTATTATTGTTACAGATAAATTTTCTATGTGTATAATGTATGATATAAAATAGTAAATATGTAGCAGATATTATTGCTTCTTTCGTAATATTTATAAAAGAGTGCATTTAAGAAAGGATAGGTTATTGAAAAATAAATTTCTTTTTAGGTGCGATTATTAAAACAATTCAATTTTGCTAAATAACATTTTTTTAAAATAAGAAACATGAACAGGTAAAAACAGAGAAAAGTTTATAAACGGTGATAGTGAACGGTAATAAAAATGATAGTGGAATCAATTAAGTGAAGGTTTTGTTTAACTTTTTTTACATGTACTTTATAAGATTTGAAAAACGATAAAATTACCTTCTTAATAAATTCGAAAAAGTTGAAAGATGTTGCAATTCTAAACACTTTGACGTACAAACAAAACAAAAAGATTTACCAAATTTCACATACTAGTCCATTTCTTAGTTGTTCCTTTCGCCTAAAGAATTTTAATGTCATAAAATATATTTTGATGTAAATAATAATAAGA
>NW_020227733.1:0-2050 GCF_003070985.1 Temnothorax curvispinosus
ATTACGTAACCGAGCACCCGGAGACGGGGCCGTACACCGCCGCGGGGGGCCGCCAAACGCCGGCGGCGCCCACTATCACCGTGCACCCCTCGGGAGACCTCCTCGTACCGGTGGGCGACTCGCGGCCGCCAGCGTCGCCCAATTTACAGTTTCATACACCGCCGCTGACAACCACGCCGTTCGTACCCTTCCGCCCGGTCGCGGATGACCGCCCCAGCGAAACCCCCGCCCAGGTCATGGACCAGATACGGAAATGGGGGTGCCACTTCGACGGGAGAGACCCCGTGGCGTTCCTCGAGCGGCTCGAAGAACTCAAAAACGCGTACCAATATTCCGGCGCGCAATTATTACTGGGGCTGCCGGAGATGTGCAAAGGCGACGCCCTTCTATGGTGCCGAAACAACCGAGCCAGTTGGCGGGGGTGGGACGATTTCTGCACTGATTTCCACGAATACTACCTGCCGCGGCGGTACCGCGCCAAACTAGTCCGCGAAATACAAACCCGCCAACAAAAACCGGACGAGCCGTACCGAAAGTTTGCGACGGACATGCTGACTATGATGCGACAGGCCACCGGATTTACGGAAGAAGAACAAATCGACGCGCTCTACGATAATATGCACCCGCGTTATCAATTATACATCCGACGCGACGCCGTGACCCGCACGCGAGACATACTGCGCCTAGCGGAGGAATTTGAGCATATCGAGGAACAGACGCGCGTCCGACAAGTTGCCGCCCCACCGTCCGCGGTCGCCGCCGCCGCATACGACCGCCGCGAGTGCTGCTGGCGGTGTAAGCAAAGAGGGCACACCCGATTCGACTGCCGCCGACCACCGCGCCGTTTCTGTTCTCAGTGCGGCAGGGATGGCGTCTTCACAAAAGACTATCACCCGCCGCCGGGAAATGCCGCTCGGGCCGGGGACAAAGCGGCCGCCCACCGGTCCTCTGAATAGCGTATACGCCCCGTCCGCACCTGACCGTGATAGTATCGAAGCAACCGTACGAGGCCCTCCTAGACACCGGCTCCGAAGCTTCGTTCGTCAACGCGCAAACCACCGACAAGATAGCCCGCGATTTCCCGATCCAGCCGGTTAACGGACAAGTGCACCTCGCCGACGGGTCAAGTACGTCCATCCCGGGGCTAATCACCTTCCCCATCACCGTGCAGGGAAGGATGTTCTGGCACCGGTTCCAGATCATGCCAACGTTAGATTGCGACGTCCTGATAGGCGTAGACCTATGGGCAAAGATGGACTTCGCCATACCGCCACCGGGCCCACCCCACGCCGATACGCAAACCGCCGCCATCGAGCACGCGTCCGAGGGGGGCGCACTAACGGAGGGGGAACGAACGCCTCCGCCGCTTCCTGGCCGCCGAACTCGCGAAGTTCGAGGCCATGCAAGGCCCCACCGACCGCGTGCAGCACGTGATACGCGTCAAAACCGACCGACCGATCAAGCAACGTTACCGGCCACGAAACCCCGCCATGCAGGCGATCATCGACGCGGAAGTCGAGAAAATGCTCCGCGACGGCATCATCGAACCGTCACATAGCGCGTGGAGCTCGCCGGTTGTTATCGTACGAAAAAAGGACGGCAAACCCCGTTTCTGCATCGACTTTCGCTTAATCAACGAGGCCACCGAAAAAAACGCGTACCCACTGCCTCACATCACCGCGACGCTGGACAAATTGCGGGGGGCTCGCTACCTGTCCACGCTCGATTTAAAGAACGGCTATTGGCAAGTGCCACTCGCGCCAGAAAGTCGACCCGTGACCGCCTTCACCGTCCCCGGCAAGGGGCTGATGCAGTTTAAGGTAATGCCGTTCGGGCTGCATTCGGCACCGGCTACGTTCCAACGTCTGCTCGATACTATTTTGGACCCGGACCTAGAACCGTACGTGTTCGTTTACCTAGACGACATCGTTATCATTACCGAAACATTCGACGAGCACCTCCGTATTATGCGCGAAGTTTTCCGCCGGCTCCGGGAGGCCAACCTCCGCATTAACCCCGAGAAATGCCGGTTTTGCGCCGATCAAATTAA
>NW_020227734.1:0-1061 GCF_003070985.1 Temnothorax curvispinosus
TAAAGATTTACGTCATTGCATTTGGTAATTTTTATATTTTTAGACATTTTATTTACATATTATTCACAATTGAAATTGATTATACATATATCAGTGAATAACGACAGAATGATTGACATATATCTCGATATTTTATAAGAAAAGATTAAGTTTACAATAAATAACGTCGCCCATCGATTTGCCAACTCGAGATTCGGAGAGTCGCGAGATCTGAAATATGTGCCGGCATAGCCGGCACTGGCATAACGACGTCATAGCACAAGAGAGAAGGAGACAACGATCGTGTTCTGTCCTTCTTTGCGCCGAGCGTACACGGACAGAGGAGCTTGCATTAGTGTGCGTGGCTATGCCCTTGCGCAGCTTTGCCGGCGCATCCCCTCCACACGCTGTAGCATGCTGGTCGGTCTGCACAGCGGCATCACTGCCGCTCACCCGCCTGACGAGAAAGGGAGTAAAGTGGACCTGGGGTCCAGACGAAGAGAGCGCCTTCGAGCGACTGAAGGAGGCACTGACCTCCGCCCCCGTACTGGCCTGCCCGGACTTCGATCGCCGGTTCGTGCTCCAGACGGACGCCAGCGCATACGGACTGGGAGCCGTGCTAACCCAGCATCAGGAGGACGGAGAGCGAGTAGTGGCGTATGCAAGCCGAACGCTCAACGGCGCGGAGAAGAACTATAGCGCCACCGAGCTAGAATGCCTCGCGATCGTATGGGGCATCCAGAAGATGCGGGGGTACCTCGAGGGGTACTCTTTCACCGTGGTGACCATCAGTCCCTCCGGTGGCTGCAACGCCTGGAAGAACCCACCGGCCGGTTGGGCCGGTGGCTGTTTGAACTACAGCAGTACGATTTCGACGTACGCTACCGAAAGGGCAGCCTCAATAAGGTCGCCGACGCGCTCTCACGCCAGAGGTATGCGAGGCACAGGCCGCCCCAAAGTGCCAATGGTACCGGCGGATCCTGAATAGCGTGAAGCAGCGCCCCACCGAGTTTCCCGATTACCGCATCCAGAACGAGCGACTATATCGCCACATACTACATGACGTGGATTTCCGGGAGGTC
>NW_020227735.1:0-2332 GCF_003070985.1 Temnothorax curvispinosus
GATATGCACGAACCGTCTCTGTAATAGAGTCTTCGCACCATCGAGTCGCGCGATTCTTGCCACTAAAGATGATCTGTTTCCGACAGTCTGAGAGCCGTCTGAGAGCCGCGGACGTTTGGAACGACAGTCTTCTTCGAGCTGCTCAATAAACTTCTCGCATCGCTGTTCCCATGCAAGATATTCGCCCAAGGTAGCTACTTGGTCGGATCCTTCCACCAGGTCGCGTTCCGTTTTATCGAGATGTTCCATGTTTTTGTTTTTTAATATTGTCTTTTTTTAAATAACGTCACATTCTTCGATGGAACACTTGCACGTGATTCGATCGCACGCTGAACAATATCGTTTGCCACTTTGAATGCGATAGTAGTCAGACATAGCATAATGAGGCAAGAAGTAAGGGACATTATCCTCCCAATTATTATCATCTTCACAGTCACGTTCAAAGGTTTTTTCAAGCATCAATAGATGGGGATGATTAGGATTATCGAGCCAAGGGCATACCCTTGGGTACATATACAAACGTATCGAATTGTTCATCACCACCAATTCGACGTATTTCCCAATACCTGTGTTAATTTTAATGTATGTTGCTTCACAATCATAGAGCTGTTCACAAAATTGAGACGCCCAATAGCGATAGTCAGCAATAGGCACAACGTCAGTACAGCGAGCTACACGTGATTCTTCCTCGCTAACGCACTCATCCCGCAGCCGTCGATATACTTTTTTTCTCACGATAGAATTCCAGTCATATGGAGAAGAGGTATTGATAACGACTCTTTGTCTAGCGAAGCGTTGACCGGTTCCGCGTATATCAAGTTCGCGATCGCAAAGAAACTGTACTGGCGATATTCGTCGCACATCCCTCAATTTCACTCCTTGATCTTCTTCACGCAAACCATTGATGATATCTGTTGTAATACATTCCATTTGTATATCATCGTCAGATTTTGGAGGCTCCACAGATTCCTCTTCAAATATCCACACCATGTTGCGCACGTAATGTCCCACTCGCGATAATGTTTTTTATTACTTCATGCAAATTGGGCACATGTTGCATGGATATATTTGAAACAATGGAGTATTACGACAATCTGTGCAAAATTGAATGGTCATTACATCGTACGGCTCGGTTACATGCTCTCGACGTTCACGTATGTGCTCACCAGTGTCTGGTGAAGCGATCATGCACGAATAACACAGGTTATCTGAACCATATTCAAAATAAAAATAAATTGCGCAACACTTCGTACGTCCATCCAGCGCTAAAGATTCGGAACGCGACACTATTTTTTTCACAACTTCTCTACGGTTATCGTCTTCTTCACTGTTGTAATCGCTGTCCGGTGACAAAGGACGATCTTCGTCGGATGAATTTACATCCATCACTGCCTCGAAATTATTGTTTTAAAAGCCGCAATAATGTTTTTTTATCATGTACAAATCGGGCACATATTACGTGGAAATATCATATATAATGATTCGCGACATCTTGAACAATATCGGCCATGCGTCGTTCCGCGTCTCTCAACGAAGTGTTTTAGGCGAGCGTACATGCCGAAATTAATGTCCCATAGAGTAATCATGCACGGAGCACATAGTGCAAGTGCACCACCCGTTGAATAATAAAAATAAATTACACAGTGTCTCACACGTAGATTTAGTTCGACGATTTCCCAACGCAGCACTATTCTATCGATGACTTCTTCATGAGTGTCGTCTTCGTCACTAAAATAGTCGCTGTCGTCCGTTAACTCGCGATCCATATCTGAATTATTGTCATCTCGCTATACTTTTTTCCAATCGATGTACCGACGCGTAGACTTTCAAATCACAGACTGCGATTTTGACTTGCTTCATTCTTTCTTATATACTTTTTCTATTGCCTTTTCCTCTCGTTCCAACTAGAGCATCGCGTATCGTTTCTTCTGTTTTAGTGCATGGTGTGCATACACTGCAGAGAAACAATATCACCCATAGAAATTGAGTCGCATTGCTGTCTAGTGTTTATAAAATCTAGCAGCCTGTCATCGGCGCTCGTCTTTGTAACCCGCGACGGTTAAGTCATAAAATTTTTGGTCGAGTACGTACGTCGCGCGACCATCGATGCTCGCATCCGCAGTGCGAGATGATATTCGTTTATAAATTCTGTCATCGACGTTCGTCGATACCCATAGAAATTGAGTCGCGTTGCCGCGCTTATGCCGTCTAGTGTTTATAAAATCTAGCAGCCTGTCATCGGCGCTCGCCTTTGTAACGCGCGACGCCATAGCCGAATGGCGCCACGAAACACCGATAAGCGGCAATTCCTACGAAGAAAAGTGAAAAGGAC
>NW_020227736.1:0-4806 GCF_003070985.1 Temnothorax curvispinosus
ATAGCGAAAGTGTATTCGAATTTGAGAGAGGCCGATCTTTACTCATCCGAGGGACGGACGAATAAAACGAGCACCTACGAGACGGAGCTTTTGAAAAGTCGTTTATTAGAACTTGAGAAGGAAATAGACATATTTCGAAGGGAAAGCTCGGCCTTGCTGCTTCAGCGTCGAAAGCTACAGGAGGAGGAGACAATTTTACGTAAACAATATGCAGAGAAAGAGAAGAATTTCGAAGAGAATAGGAGAAGAGTGCAGAACCAATTGGAAGAGGAGAAGAAGAGAGTGGCGCGTGAGAAGGCAGCGATGGAAAGTAGGATTCGCGATGCTCAGGAGAAGGCGAGGCAGAGTAAAACCGATAGGCAAAAGGCGCAGGCTCTGCGAGAAGAATTGGAACAACTGAGAGACGAGCTGAACATCAAAGAGAGCAGGTGGAGCGCCGCTGAATCAAGGTACAAAAGCGAGCTTCGTGTGTTGCGAGTGGAAATTTCCAGGTTGAAGCAAGAAATCGCGAATTTGCAGAATATTAAAAAAACGAACGTTAGAAATCTTAGGAAAAGCACCGGGCAAGTAATTACGAAGGCTATCAATCAAATCAACAGACGCGTCTACGTGGCTCCGTCCAAAGAACCCCCTCCGAAGATTTGTCAAGATTTGTTGGATACTTCGTCCGATACTTCCGTCCGTGACATTGACGACGAGGATGAGGACAAAAGTGGAAACAAGTCGATCGTGAAAGCAATTAATGTGAACGATGGCTTTGGACAAATAGAGGATGATGCATCCGTGAACAAAGTAAGGCATAAACAAGTTGAGATTGAATCGCAGCCTAAGGGCAATCAGAAACTCCCGGAAGGGAACGTTGTGGAAAAGAAGCGATATTTATACGAAAATTTATTGAAAGACGCAACATCGGATTTGATGGAGAATGAAAATCCGTCTTGTACAAAGCAGGGCATGTTGAACGATCCTCAGCCGATAATTACGCAAATGCAGAATGCAAAGAGCAATGATAGATCCCATTCCAGTTCTACGAACAAAGATTTCGAGCGTGCAGCTTACGTTGCGAGTAATACGGAGCATTATGCTAACAGGTCACGCGAAGTAAATCAGGATTCGGATAAAAACGGCGCGGAAATGGAAATGGAAAAGAGAAAAGGTCGAATGTCGCCTGAGAAGAATTTAAATTCTACGTTGCACGCCACCTCCTTTCACAGTCAGATTAGCAAGGCGAGTACGGACGCCGTAGAACAGATTCAGTTTCCCGACGGACGCATAGAATACTGGTATCCGAACGGCAATGTCAAGAAGATCTTTCCCGATCAAGAAGTTACAAAGATGATTTATTACAACGGGGACGTTCGCGAGACCGACAAGAATAGGAGAGTAAAATACTTTTATGCCGCGACTCGAACGTGGCACACAACGACTCCCGATGGCTTGGAGATCTTAGAATTTCCCGAGTATGTTTATTTCGTTATCGTTTCGCTATCGTCACGTTCGCTTCCAATCGCTTTGCTTCGTTTTATTCTCCAAATAATGCATAAATAACAATAAATAATAAACACCTAGGATATAAATAAAAGTAATGATAATTAAAAATATAGATAACGTATTGAATAATAAATTTAAAAATTATATACATATAGCGGTCAAGTGGAAAAGCGTATGCCCGATGGAACCGTCGAAGTGTTGTTCCCGGATGGGACGGTGGCGCAAACTTTTATCAACGGCGACAAGATTCTGACATTACCGAATGGCCAGAAAGAAATTCACACAAAAGAGCATAAGGTGGACAGATGTCTAACTTCTTATTTTGTATTTTAAATGTATTGCTCCAATTCGTCTAATATGTATGCTCCGGTTTTTTTTTTTATAGAATCATATAAACGTGCAAGTTCTTGAGTTAGCGTTATTCATTAAACGACATTTGAATGTTTCAGAGACGAGAATATCCTGATGGCACTGTAAAGCTAGTTTACACAGACGGTACCCAAGAAACTCGTTATTCTAGTGGAAGAAAACGATTGAAAGATAAAGATGGTAATCTCTTAATGGATTCGTACGATGTATGAGTCTTTCCAAGATTATTATTTTTTTTTTTTTTTTTAATGAAACAACAGAAACGAAGATATATATACGTAAGCGTAAAAGCATATACGATGTTATGTTAATTTATCTCGTAATTGTAAATAACGATTGATATATTGTATAGTAATTATTTTTATAAGAATTTGAAACTTAATGCTGATCTTTTTCATTATAACAAGCGAATAAATAAAGACGGAGAGCTTTTCATAAATATGGAATATTCCGTTAAACTCCGCCAGCTAAAGTAACTTCTTGTTTTTTTTTTTTTTTTTTTAATGAATATTACGCACCTTGTAAATTACTGATATACGACTTACGTCGCTAATTGTAAATTATTAATTTCTTAAAGAAAGTAATTTAGAAATGTCATATGAACGAATTCAACGAATATTTTTACGATACGATACAATAATCAGACACCGTCTCATTTAATGTTCATAATAATTTTGTTCTAAGTTATTAAAGTAATTACTACACTCTCCCTAATCACGGTAACTGTCTTATTTGGAGGAGGAGAACAGAATTAATCACCTCGTTTCTTGTATAAGTAATTAAAATACGATATAATTTAGCGTTCAAACATTTTCGCCCGCGTGGTACGTTCGATCGATCGAACACCTAATCGATCATCGCGATTACCGGTCACACCTTTCCGCGCAAAAATCATCGCGTTGTCAATAATCGATTTTTCGCGGGCAATAAACGCCGATGTGCCGGTGCCGCCGTCACCGTCATCGACACGTACATACCTCTCACATCTCTCTCGCTCTCTCTTTCTCCCCCCCCTCTCTCTCGCTGTCATCCACCACTATCCCGTTTGGGCAATCATGTGTCTCGTACGCACGTAGTAGCGCGCGTCGCTGTCACCGCTGTCACCGAACGTCGGCCAGTCGATCGCACGGGGAAACGGGTTTCTCGTTATTTGTTCTATTTGCATCGAGTCTCCGCCGCGAAGCAAGGACACGCGATTTCGTTGCTTGCGAGGGCCGAGCCCGCCCTCCTCCTGGCAAAAAGTGAGTGACATAATTTTTTCATGTACGCGGTTATGATGAGGAAAGGGAGAAATATATATGTGTGTACATGTGTGTATATATAATTGATAAAATATATTTAAAATTATTCAAAGATATTATACGAATGTGGACGGAGAACGAGGTAAATGAAGCGCAGAAAGGTTATGTTGACGAGGAAATCGAGAATCGGATGATGTGTAAATGCAGGAATGGTTGATAAGTGGAATGGCGTAGATTGTACATATATATACATATATTCGGCTGACAGACGGACAGACAAACAGACGGAGAGAGCGAGAGAGAGAGAATTGTCTTTTCGCGAACAGGTATAAAATTGCGGAAATACAAATAATTTCTGTCGAAAATCGGGTAACACGCGCGGCGAAACTGTATTCGTTATAAATTGAAGGATCGAACGGTGCGTAAATGTCGAAATGAATATGAAGTGATATGAAGTAACAGGCGGAGTGACGTAATATTTGCGAGCGCGGGGAGAGAGAGAAAGAGAGAAGTTGTTATTGGCGGATAGACCATCTGACATTTATAATATCTATCGGAGCAAGTAACAGACAGACGATAAAAAAAGAAGGAACGAACGAGAGATTAAACCGATGGAATAAATTAACGGATGAATCACGGTTGGGTGAAGAAAGTACGTGCGTGTGTGCGTTTGTGCGGAATTGCGAATATGTAACAATAGTGAAGTTAAAGGCAGAAAAAGACAGACAGAGAGAGAGAGAGAGAGAAACTGCGTGGGTTTATTATTTCGGGTGACTTTACCGTCGAATAAAAAGAGAAAATATATAATAGAACGATATATCGAAAGGGGAAAAAAGGACAGAGTGACACTGAGTGCCGATAAAAACGTTAAGTGGCATAATTGCGCGCGAATATAACGATCCGCCTAAGAAGCCTGCAAACAGAATGACGTGGTAAAGTTAAGTTAGAGAGGGAGGAGGGGAGGATTTATTTTCGTCTTTCGGTAAACCCGATTCGAAATAAGTGAAAAAAAGATGCTACGATGCGTTCGTTGATTTGTTAAAAAGAATAAAGTAAATAATTAAAGAATATTTGAATTGTAAATTCAATATTCATCAATATTCAATATTAAATAATCTGGAATAAAATGGTCGCTTGTCAGAAATGATTTTTTTTTTGCGCGTTGAGAATTGCATTGTCAATTCTATCGCCTGATACATGCCAATGATTTTGCAAATAATTAATTGAATTCAATTCCTTCTTACAATGTTCCGTTACGCGACACGTTTGAGAGTGTTTATCGTAAATGTTTAGGTTTATTTCCCAATTTTAAGTTACTCCGACTTCGGTGTATCGTCTTGGAAGCGAAAGGAATAAAAATTTCTGTATTTGTGCTAGATAATTTTAAAGTAACTTTACGTGCGACACACTTCGCATTAAAATTCCCTCTGTGCTTGGAGACATTTCTTGTCACCGCCAATTTAAACAGCGTTTGCTCTTTCATTGTAGATTGTGATTTCGTTTATATGTATATGTACGTGTGCACATACACAGGCTACCGATATTCACTTCAAGTATTAAAAATTTTTAGTTTACGTAACGTATCGGAACGCAGCCTTTATTTACATACGGTTGAGTTAATCAAATTTACGATGACAATACAAATCCCAGATAGCATGTGTAAAGAGTTTATTTGTTCTGTTCTTGTTGCGCACCGTAGTTCACG
>NW_020227737.1:0-9151 GCF_003070985.1 Temnothorax curvispinosus
CCGCACGCACAAAGAAACGGAAAAGAAAAGAAACGCAACTTAAACTTTATTTCGATATCGGAAAATAAACATTGACTCGCGTAATATTGCTAATTGATAAACTACTAAACCAATAGTTTCTAAGAATCTAAGCATCTTATCCTAAATTGAAAAATTTTCATTGACTCAATACAAAATAATCACATGTTAGTTTAAAAAAAAAAATATACGTCGATTAACATACGTTATATGTTCTATCATTTGTATTATACAGAAAGTAAATGACTTGTAACTATAAAGAAAATAAATGTTGTACTTTGTTTTTTAACGGAAATCAAATTATAGAACATATGTCAATGAACATTTTTATTAGAGTTATTAATTACGAACTAACTATTTTATATCAAACTTAACGCTAATTTGCAAACAAAACTTACTGCTACTAATTCTTTTTTATTAGAAGGGAAATTTACGGGGTTGTCAGTCGCTTCGCTTTTCGCGCGCCTTCGGCCGCTGCCCGCTCGGTGGACTCACCGCCCTCTTTCATGCTCGCCGTGAGGCCTCCTGTCGCCGCCCGCTTCTTGGTCGCCTTCCTGGCCTTTACCAGCGGCTTGTCGAGTATCACGTCTTCCGTGATCACCGGCTGCTGTCGCTGCTCCGTCGGGGCTGCTCCGAGCGCAGCTGACGGCTGCACTATCCATAGTTTAATCTATTTGTTATCGACCTCCCGTAAGCGCGCTATCTATCGGGCAGCGTTTCTGCTGTTGTCGCGCTGCGAGGCATCCGTCCAATTTAACGCATGAGTCGTGTTTCTTTTCTATATTCGTGCGCAACGCTGACGCGCAGGCGTTCCCTGATCTTACCGCGCAAACATTATTGCCTTTACGTAGATACGCTACTTTTCTATAATTGTAAAATCATTAATATCCCGGCTTCTGAGGAAGCAGAGTTGTTATATACAGCTACATCGCTATTTTGGAAAGACGAAACCTTGTATCGGGCGCTACTACTGTTGCCGTGCGGTATTCTACCTTAGTCAGCTATGCTTATTCTAACTTAATCAGCTACTGGGTGCGTGCGTAGGAATGGCCCAAGTTAGGTGAATCGCAAAGGAGGGAAGAGAAATGTAGGCGACACAGAATATAAGTTTACACACTATATTTACATTCTATTTACATTTACGATGAGTATCAATGTATCTCGCTTTAACCTGTTGGCCCCCCCGTTGTTTGGTCTGCGTCGATGCATCTACCTTCGTGGCCTCTGGGTCCATCTGCGTGCACCGGTGGTGGCTGTAGTTGGGGCGTCCCTCATCGTTACCTCTGCGTCGGTTGCGGTAGAGGCGTCGCGCGTCTGCCTCTTTTTTACCGGTGTCCGGGACCTTGTCCAGGTTAACCTTAGCGCGTTTCGGGGGGTCGACGTGCTTTGCGGCGTCTGTGGCCGCGGTCACGCTCGTTACCCCAGATGAGTAGGAAGAGAGCGTCACGTTTCTCTTCCTGTGCGTGATGGCCTGTAAAGGCATCCGCCGTCGCCGAGTAGGATCATCGACTTTCTTAAACCGCTCCTCGAAAAGCCGCGGCGTCTTGCCTTTTGCCGGGATACCGCCGGGGGTATGAGATGCCAGGTTGAGGCGACTGCGCGCAAAGGTCCGTACCCGGTGACAGCCTGGAGTGACGTGTCTCGGACGCGGTACCGTGAAGGAATGTGCGCGGTATATAGTTGGCTGGCGACTGCGCGCTGTTATTGGCGGGGCGTCTCGCGCCTTGTGCCAGGCGACCGCGCGCCGTGATTGGCCGGGCGACTTGCGCCTCGTAGGCGACTAGCGCCGTGTGCGGGCGACCGGCGCCGAGGAAGCGACTCGCGCTGTAAAGGCGACCGGCGCCGTGAGCAGGCGTCTTGCGCCGTGAAAGCGGCTAGCACTCAATAGGCTTTAGCGTCAGGGCGCTTTGTAATGGCGAACTTTGTCAGGGCGAACACTAGGTAATCAGGCTATGGGGGACGCTAGGATGTCCTAAAAGTCAACGGTCGCCACTCGGTTTGCCCTATTTCTACCGAGAAGGTAAGTATCTTTAACGTGAATGACTCTATGGTTCTTCAATTTGTTTAAATAATTTAATTTTCAGAATCCCGCCACGGGGTCCTCTTCACCATCGCCTGTTCTTAGGGACTTGATATCAATCGCCTCCCGATGTCGTCCAGATTCGGAGATTGGGCGTCACCCGCTTGATCAGGTAAGTACGTGCCCGATAATTCCCTAATTCTTTCTAAATTTTAGATTCCCGCCACGGGGTCTTCATCTGCGTCGGCTCCTCTCGGATATCCGCTATCACTCATCAGACTGTGTCAACGTGGAGCCAAGATGGCGCGACACCCGCTTGATCGGCTAAGTCCCAACATCAAAAGTTCAACTAACTAACCAATTCTCTTTTCTTTTCAGGTTTTCGCTACACGGTCCTTATCCCCATCGCCGATGTCGTGGATCACCGCTGCCACCGCTGTCCAAGGTCACCACGTATAGAAGATACCGCGTCACTGTGAGAACTGTCGCCGGAACTATACTTAATGCTGTTTCTTTTTAGATTTCCGCCACGGGGTCCTCATCTACGACCTCCTCCGAAGCAGACCCGATGATAATTTACGATCCGGATGGACTCCTTCGCAAGTTGGCGCGACACTCCGCTTGATCAGGTAAGTTTCAGGTAAAAAATCGTTAACAACGTATTTATTATTACAAATGATTCTTCCATTTATTCATTGTAGTCAATTCACACAAATGGTTGTTCACAATTTGTTGTTTCCGCACAAGATGGCGGTCGCACGTCTCGCAAAGTGTGAAGTGTTCGTTTACGGTACGTCAAAACCTTTCGCCTTTCGTATCGGCGACGAGTAACGCGTTTTGCGGGCGTTGCCGGTTGTTATGAGCGCTGAGGTAAGTTAAATTCGTAATTCGGTACGTAATCGCGATAATTCGAACGATACTCCGAGATATACGCGCGAGACAGAAGTTATACCTTCGAGCGTTCCCGACAGACTGCCTCGAGGAATATTCCTATCTCGGGCTCCCTACCTACGGTGAGTTACCCCCACCATGGGGTTTTCGGCTTTCTCCTCGCGGTAATTTTCCGTTCTCCGCGTTAACAATAGATGTTTACGACTTTCGGATTCACAGGTGTGCGCCAGATGTTCGCCGCTACGCAGTTACAATAGCTGTTGACAACTTCTGGCAGTACCAGGTGTGCGCGGTGGAAATTTCCACTGGTAGTACCATATATACGATGCCCTGAATCGATTCCCGGATAGTGGTTTTCCACTTTCCGTAATTTTAACCCTATGACGACGCCGACCCGTGCGCACGTTTTCTCCTACCTCACTTTAGGTGACCCCGGGTCAACTTCTCGCAGAAGACGTCTAGGTCGCGATCGCGACGACCGTTGACGGCGACCCCCGGGTCTCCCCGCTATTGAGTCTCCCTACTAACTCGATTCCGAGCATAGTCCCTGTGGACGACGTCCGGTTTTCGAGTTTCGGCGACATGTTGCCGTATCTCGCGTTCGGGTGGTCCGAGCTTGACGGCGACCTGTTCCCTGGGTGTCCCAGGTCCTACTGAGGGTGACCCGCTGGTTTTTCCCGCGGAATACGTTTGATTTTCTAACTAGCCTCCTGGTGGTCGGATCGCGTCGTTCTTCGACCGGTCATCTATTTCTCGCTCTCGCGGTTCGGACCACGTCGCTAACTTTCTCTCGACATGCGTATTTCTATCACTTAGTGACCCTGACGCGCTATCTCGCGATCCGTTGAGCGTTTCGCGCCGCTCTTTCGCTTGTCACCCTTTTGGTGACTCCCCGGTTCGGACCGCGTCGTTATCTTTCTCGCTGCGTGCACGGATTCATCACCTAGTGACCCTGACGCGCTAACTCGCGATCCGTTGAGCGTTTCGCGCCGCTCTTTCGCTTGTCACCCTTTTGGTGACTCCCCGGTTCGGACCGCGTCGTTATCATTCTCGCCGCGTGCACGGTTCCGTCACCTAGTGACCCTGACACGCTAACTCGCGATCCGTTGAGCATTTCGCGCCGCTCTTTCGCTTGTCACCTTTTTGGTGACTCCCCGGTTCGGACCGCGTCACTTTTCCGGGCTCGGTACTTCGTGACTGCGTTAAAGATTGTGTGTGGTTTGACCATCTTATTCTTTCGCGCGTTATCGCGATCCACGCGCGATTCATCATTTATGGTCGCTAATCGAATCAATCATAATTGGATCGGGAAGATAATAAGTGTTATCTTTTAATACAATGAGCCGCTGCTCGGCTACCGCTGTCGCATATCTTATAACTAATTGCGCCGGACGGATCATTATAACGCAAAATAAATATCATTACGCGTTGCTAACGGGAAAACTAAATATACGATCATGGGGCTTGGGCTCCCTATCGGGATCCGTCCTCAAAGCGCTATGGGAGGGCTGGCCTTGGCCGGGGCATCTTCCCCGTTCTCCGGAGTTTCCTCTCCCGACGGTCGGCTCCGGAACTGCTCGTCCAGGTCGTCCCTCTCGTCTGGCGTCGCTACTTGCGGCACCATCGTCACTATTACCGTCGATTGGTTGACACGGAGCATGCGGTTGCAAGGTCAGGTTAGGCACCGCAGGGCCGCCAACGGGGGCTCGGCGCGGGGACGCGGGCGTTCCGAGGGGGGCGCTCGGAGCGGCGTTTGCGCCGTTACCGACCGTTTTGGAAAATCGCGCGCCAATTTTTTTTTTGTTTTTGCTTGCGCGCGTCCGGACTCGCCCGGACTCGCCCGAACTCGCCCGAACTCGCCCGAACTCGTTCGAGGTCGCTCCTCTCGACGTTCGGGGGGAAAAAAAATGCGTTCGAGGTCGTTCGTTTCGCGGGGGTCTCGATCGCCCATCTTTGCCGTCGTTTTTTTTTTACTCTCGGTCCGAAGGTCGTTTCGATCCGCGTCGCGACGGGCCGGACGCGGTTTTCCGACTCATTCCGGCGTATCGAGATCGAGGGAGACGACTCATCTCTTTGTCCGCTCGATTCGTACGATTCGCGATTATTTTTTTAACGCGCGTCCGAACTCGTTCGAGGTCGCTCTCGTCGTTTCCTCCTTTTGCTTTTTCGGAGGATGCGGCGAGCGGTTGTCGTCATTCCGGGAAAGAGCGCGTCCGGCAGGGGGTACGTCCTCCGTTGAGATAACGAACGGGGGTATAAATTGAACGGGCGCGCGAACGGCGCGGCAAACGGTTCTTTTTCTGCGAGGATTCTAGAGCGTGGTCGAGAGTTACTTGCGCAGTTGAGAGTTAATATATTTGTAAAAAAATACGGTATGGGAACAAACAGACGCTATTGCTCGTCGATGGTGCGTTTGCTTCGCGGCAGAGAAGTTGGATTTCGAAACGTACTTGCTGGCAATGACACATGGTGTCCCAAGCATTCTGTATTGCATATCAGTAGAACAGAACATAATTGGGAGGCTTTGGACTCATACGTTAAAACATGTTGGTGTATGGTTTGCGGCAGCGTCCGTAATGTTTATGACGAAGGATCAACACACGGGATTATCTGGAGATCACTCGTCGAGATCACACAATAGGCCACATTGGCCTATTGGAAACGAGCTCTGTTTACAGTGTGGAGGGAAGTGTAAAATAGGTTTCTAGATACTTATGATTACGCCGAAACATTAATGTGGCGGACTGAAGATTGAGATTTTTATTTTGATATAGACGTTAGCGGAGCAAATGTAGCATTAGCGATACGTATTCGCGAATAAACAATCGCCGTTATCCGTCGTCCAAGGAATCGGACGACGAACCGCGCTGTCGCGAGCCCATGCCTAAGTTTTCGTCCGATTCGGACGACGAATCGGCGAGAGTCGAAGCACCGTTGTCGTCAAACGCGTGCGCGTCGGTGGTGAAGGAGTACGCGCAATGGAATCTGGCTACCCATCATCTGCGAAGGGAAATCGGAGCGCGAACTAATCGCGAGCGAGAGTGGATAGAGACGACGGTCGCAAACTCGTCAGGGCGTGCGATTATACGCGTTGCCTGCCGCTCGAGTATTATCTTTATTACGAGACGGTGTACGGAGGAGAGAGGATACGTCGGATTCAAACCGCCGGGTCTCGTCGTCTTTTCGACCGAGTGAAATTCAACGTTCCCGAGGATAAACCCTTTTGGACGCGATGCGGAAAAAGTGCGACGAGTTGCTCGCCGCGGACGTCCGCGACGCGGACGGGTACCGCGCGTGGAGACGGCGATGCGACGAGTGTCTCCGACTCCTGCGGGAGGAGTGTCGAGTCAAACGCTCTGGGAAGCGAGAAAACACGGGAGCCGTGACCGCTCTGGTGGCTCTAATAGCGCGATTGGAAGATTCGAGGGAAGATCTGCGTCGACAATTCGAACGCGCCGTAGATGCCGGCTTGGACGGAGGGGGTGACGGTAGCGGCAGCAGCGGCAGAGGTTTCTCGTGGATCGAGATCGACGCGGCGTTCCAACGTCGCGTGCTGACCGGCGCCGCGGCGTCGTGACGAACTCAACGTACATCGAGCCCGCGCGATTTCTCGACGACGCGAAAGGCACCGTGCTTGAAAAGGTGCGGGATAATATGACCGAACACGGGTGTCTGAAGGTCAACGTCATATTCAATGGGGAATTCGTAGCGGACGTTAAGACCGATGTGAAGAGTATCGCTACGCGGAACGAACAGCTTCTCCCGGGGTCCGATCTGGGCGAGTGGTGCGATAGGTACGTGCGCGACGCGATTCTAACGCGGTTGGACGAATTTCAGGAACGCGACAGCGGATGGGCGTTGTCGCGAATACTGAACCTAATCGTGAACGTGAACAAGTGTAATCCCATGCGCGTAGGATGTTGGATGAAAATACCGCTAGGTATAAGACTTAAAAAGGCGGTGGTCAACGTGCTATCGGAGAACGACGCGTGTTTCGCGCGCGCGGTGGTCGCCGCTTTGTACCCCGCCAAGCGCAACGCGGAACGATGCGGCTCGCATCCCGATTACGCGACGGTGCTGAATCTCGACGGGATCAATTTTCCCATAGATCTGAAAAAGATCGGAAAATTCGAACGTCAGAACGACGTATCGATCAACGTGTTTACAACTCGAGAAGGAATTGAAAAGAAAGCTAAGTTCGGGCGGGGCGCCGACGACAACGCGATCGTGCCTCTACGGTTAACCGACGATAAGAGGGACAGGCACGTAAATCTGCTGTATTTGCGCGATACGCTGCGCGGCGTCAACAGGGGCCATTTCGCCTGGATAAAGAATCTGTCGCGATTGGTGAATTCGCAATTGACCGCGAAACGGTGCGCGAAACACGTTTGCGATTGGTAGGTAAAAAAAATGAAAAAAAATATGAGGAACAAGGAAAAGACGAGGCGTTATTTTTCATATACGCATAGTAATCGCTCGCACGTTATTTTGCAGATGTCTACACTATTTTTATACGCGCGATAAGTTGGCCGCCCACAGCGTCGACTGCGGCCAAATGAACGACTGCGCCGTCGTTCTCCCGAACGAGAGCGATAAGTGGCTGTCGTTAGACAATCACGACAGAAAGGAGCGACTTTCCTTCGTGGTGTACGCGGATCTGGAGTAACTTCTCGAACAACGTGAGAGGGAAAACGTCGAGGGGGGCCCGAGAACGGAAAGATACGCTTATCAACGTCACGTACCGTTCAGCCTGGGCTACTATCTGTGCTGCACCTACGACGATATCGCGTCCGCGTACAGATATCGTCGCGGCGAGGATTGCGTTTCGTGGTTTGTGAACGAACTTCGCGTTCTCGCGCATCGCGTTAAAAATAAATTTTCCATCAATATAGCGATGGTGGAGCTTACGGAGGACGAGAAAAGCGAATTTCGGCTCGCGACTCATTGTCACGTGTGCGGGAAATTGTTCCAACCGGAGGACAAGCGCGTGCGGGATCACTGTCACCTAACCGGACGCTACAGAGGTCTGGCGCATTTTCGTTGCAATCTGAATTACAGAAATGTTTACGCGATTCTCGTGTTCTTTCACAATCTGTCGGGTTACGACGCGCACTTCGTCGTCGAGAAAATTGCAAACGATTTCGAGGGCGGGGTCGATCTGTTGCCGCTCACGAAGAAAAGTTACATATCTTTCTCGAAGACTGTTAAGGAGACGCAGACGGACGGGGGATGGGATCGGTACGTGAAGCTTTGATTCGTGGACTTATATAAATTTTTAGCGGCGAGTATCGAAACCCTGGCGTCCTATCTGAACAAGGACAAGCTGAGAATAACGCGTTCGGAGTACGCGGATTTGAGCGCGGAGGATCTCGATCTGCTCACTCGCAAGGGAGTGTTTCCGTACGAGTACGTCGACAGCGCGGACAAACTGCGGGAGACCGAGCTTCCGCCGCGCGAGGCTTTTTACAGCTCCCTGACCGACGAGACCGCGAGCGAGAGCGACTACGAGCACGCGACGAGGGTTTGGCGACGTTTTTGCGTGCGAGATCTCGGCGAGTACAGCGATCTGTATCTCAAGACCGACGTGCTTCTTCTGACGGATATATTTGAAAATTTTCGGGACGCGTGTTCGGCGAGTTATGGGCTTGATCCCGCGCATTACTACACGTTGCCGGGGTACACGTGGGACGCCATGCTGAGGTACACCGGCGTGCGTTTCGAGCTGCTCACCGACATTGACATGGTGCTGTTCATGGAAAGCGGAATACGCGGCGGCCTCAGTCAATGTTCGCTCAGGTACGCGCGAGCCAACAACAGGCACGTACCGACGCACGACTCGTCCCAGCCCACTACGTATCTCATGTATTACGACGTGAACAATCTGTACGGCTGGGCTATGAGCGAATCGTTGCCCTACGCGAATTTCCAGTGGCTCGACGACCCTGAGAATTTCGACGCGACGACCGTGCCGGCGGACAGCGACGTCGGTTACATTTTAGAGGTAGATCTCGAGTACCCGCGGGACCTGCACGACGCCCACGCGGATCTGCCGTTGTGCCTGACTCGCGACAAACCGCCCGGTAAGCAACAGGAGAAACTGCTCGCTACTCTCTACGACAAATCGCGCTACGTGACGCACTATCAAAACCTGCAGCAATGTCTGCGACTAGGTATACGTCTGACGCGCGTTCGTCGCGTTCTGCGATTCGCCCAGTCGCCGTG
>NW_020227738.1:0-7285 GCF_003070985.1 Temnothorax curvispinosus
AAATGCGACCCTAAAGAATTATTGCCGTGGATACTCTAAAATAGAATATCCCCAATATCCTCATTTTTACCATGTTCAACGTCTGATAACTCGAAAAGTAGATGGTTCCGGACTTCGTGCCCATTAACACTTTTGATCAGGAGATTATAAAGTACAACATACTGCAGTTTCAACTAATTTGACCGGGATCCATTTTCCCTATGGCTGGGCCCGGGGTCCTTTTCTATAGCAATTAATCCTAGGTATAAATGGTTTCACTGACCGAGTTGTAATATTTATCCAAAATTATGTCGGCATTGTCAAGCACTAAATAAGAAAGTCTATCGAATGACAATAGATTTTTGTACTCATTCAAGAATCGAGCCAAGTATCGCGGTGTGGTCACTAAGATTTGACAGCCGCTATATATCATTGCCTGAAAGAAGCAAAAATGAAGAGTTCCTTATCTTCTGCAGCTACACCTTTTCGGTACAGTAAATATTCACCACTTAGCATTATTAAACGACCGATGAGACGCGATAGTACTTACGCAGTTACGCGAAAACTATTTCTTTTTAACATTTTCTGAAGTTAATTTTTATTTATTGATAGTAACATATAGCAAAGATATTTAAAACATATTTAGATAAGAAATTAAAAGTTATCATAAAATAATAATTATTTTCTAAGTAAAAAAACAAATAAGTAGAATTTAATTTAGGAAAATCTGATTACGGTAAATTTCGAAGCGTAGTACTAAGCCCAAACCAATATTACATTTTCTACAACATTGTGTGCTGTCTTTTGCAATTTTTATTACAATGCATCTTAACGGATTTCTCCTTTCAGACCTTTTGTCATTGTTATACACAAACACAAAAAGTTTTTTTTCTTTTTAAAAAAAAACTAATAACAAGTATCTTTTTAATAAATAATAAAATAAAATGAAAATCAATAGCAACGCCAAAACATACTTTATTTCAAATCAATTGACACACGGCCGTAAACGCTTAGTGGCTGTCGATTTAAATCGACGATTACACCGAAAAGGTGAAAAAGATATTCAATTTTCGTAAAAATATAGATAGATAAATTTACCGCTACTGATTTATCCGATTTGCCATTAAATGCTGCGACGGATCTTATATTATTAAATGACCGCAGAAATGACTGGCACAAAGATTGAACAGAGATTACTTCAAATGACGAGGCACATAAAATTAATGCTAACGGACGAGTTGCACTACGTGTTTCCTGAAACAGATATTATTTATATCGATTAACATGTTCCATCCTGGACTTTCCATTCAGGCAATTTGATATTTTAGCTTTTCGATTATTATCGATGATAAGCACTTTCATATTAAATGTTAAGGGGATCCTGGACAGGGGACAATTACCGACAAAAACAGTCAGGGCTCGTTCTTTGAAACGGCTTTATAGATCGCAAAATCCTTTTACAAGAGTAAAGTATAGGTACTAATGAAGAGTGAGAATGTAAAAAAGTGATAATTGAAAAAAATGTAAAAATGCTGTCACCTCATTACCATATTTTCTAATATAAACAGTTGTATATAGATTATATGTACGAAATGAAATGTTCCGTTAAAACGTACCGTTAAAATTAAGATTGAAAGCCTGGAAAAAAAATTTGGGCTTCGAAGAAATCGTGTATATTTTCCACAAAAATATACACGCAGGCTACTAAGCAGAGATGGCGCAGCAATCAAACAAGGACAGATGTCATTTCATTAGACAAAGACAGATATAGGAAAAACAAAATTAGAAATGTTGACATTATCGACATCGAGGAAGTTTGGCCGTCACTCCAGCATCCCCTCATGTTTAATAAAAATATCTACTTTATTTTGCATTGCATTAGGCCCTTTTCTTTATAAGTTTTCTAGTTTTGTAATTATTATGGAACACTAAATGAGCAGAGAATAAATCACGTAAAATTAATCCGGTACGGAATGTGTTAATAAAAGATTTTTTTATACACATACACATATATGCATGTATGTATGTATGTATGTATGTATGTACATACATATATACATATTTTATTGATATAAATTTGTAAGAAATATTTTGCTTACGCTATGGTTAGAAAGCCTGATAAAAATTTAAGACATTTTGTTTTTTATAATACTCGTATAAACAAAATTACTTTACCTTTTTACGTATAGCTATCTGACCACAAACAGCCATTACGCATCCGCTCGTTTTACCACATTGTGACGATCCAATAGCAACAACGTTTAAACCGTTGTTTATAGCTGGCCATATATAAGATTGAAGTTTTCTTGGTCTAGTAGAGTTGATGCTCTCAAACCAACCCTAAAAAGATATACTTAAAATATATTTTTATTACACTCTAAATCAATCGAATTACTGTCAAATGTATTTACTGGATCATATACCTCATGTATTCCATTAGGATATCTGAGGTCTGTAATGTCACTTAAGGCATCACAGTCTATTGAGCTCTGTACCAAAATCTTCTCACTGATAACAAATAGCAAAAACATAAGGAACATAAATATTTCTATATAATCAATTATATATATACTTTAAATACTTTTACCTGAGAAAAAATTTTGTGTGAGATTTATTAAGTCCATTAATACATGTTGCGTTGTTCATTCTTTCTCTATCTCTTGAAAACTTTACATGTAAAATGTACCACTTTTCTTTAAGTTGTGTGGACGTTTCAACAAGCTTCAATAAATCTATATACCAATTAAATTATAAATATTGTATATCATTCAAATGTTATTAAATTTATTTTAAGAGTTAATAAAAGTGACAGACAAAACAATTTTTGAGCAATTGAATAAGAATGTTAACAAAATAAACTAAAATCAAACTTGTTTAGTGAAAAGTTACAAAAAACAGTTAACGTTTCTTTCGACTTCTTCAGAATATTATAACAAAAAACTACAAGAAATTACATTAAACAGATAAAATAAAATAATTATATCCTACAGATAAAATAAATCAGGTTTATATTCAAAGCGTTAGAATAATTAAGTGGAAAACAGATCAAAATCGAACATAATAATAAGTCAAAGATTAAAAATTAACCGAGATGTCTAAAGTAACGTAACACTTCTATGATGAGAATCCATCAAAAATAACCGTAGTAGCAAACACATTCTTCTTGGAAAGTACAAAATGTAAGTCCAAAAAGTAAAAAAAAAACTATTGTTAGTAGATTACTTGGTCCTTGTGACCAAATTTAGTAAAAAATAAGTAGTCAAAATTCAACGAAGAGAAATAATACAAAAATTGGCTATTAGCACAAATATCCGAGTAGTGCAAAGATATGCGACTAACTGAATCTATTTTAATAGATAATATTAAATTTTAATAGATTTATTATAGGAAAGTTTCACTTGAGATATTTACATACCTCCTTCTATATAAAGTGCATGATAATTAATGAATAATGCTTCACTTAATAATATGACAGTTTTATCAATGGTACAATAAAATTCTCCGTATTCTCTTCCATTACTTTCGTCCGTGACTAAATGATCAAAGTGTACAATTTCAGATGTGCTGAGAAGATGTTTTGTAAACTGAATGGCTTCTTCGGTCCACTTTTCTACAACACTTTAAGTAGTTGCAATCTCTTAAACATTTTTGTAAAGAAACAAAATAACTGTAATTGAAATAAATCTAGTGTACATCTTACACTGCAGTAGCGTTAGAATCATTTGACACGACACCATTCTTTTTCATACAAATCGGCAAAACACCAAATACACCCACGGTTTTCGTTAAATACGCATCAGGGACAACATCTTGTGGAAATATATGAAGTTTATCCCTAGTTAATTCAATGCTAGTACCATGATCCACTAAAAGAATACAATATGTTCCATCCTTTTTAATACAAGTTATTAAACCACGGCAAATAAATGATGGTAAATTTATTCCATCTTGATGATTAAGTTGTATAAAAACCGTCTGCAAGATAAAGAGTATCTTATATTACGAGAAATGTAACTTGTATAAGATATCAGACAATTATAACCCATATGCAATAGAGAACATGAAACTTACGTCACCAATTTTGGCATTTTCCTCATCTCTT
Organism: Temnothorax curvispinosus; assembly: GCF_003070985.1. Taxonomy (NCBI): domain Eukaryota; kingdom Metazoa; phylum Arthropoda; class Insecta; order Hymenoptera; family Formicidae; genus Temnothorax; species Temnothorax curvispinosus. The sequence goes on from NW_020227738.1 coordinate 4,082, forward strand.
TTCTTCTTCAAATAAGTATCTGTTTTCATAAAACTTATTAACTTTGATTGAATCGTACAGAGTGTCTCTTTGTGCTTTTCAACTTCACAAGCTCTCATGATATATGGATTTTGTACGTTTCTTACTCGTATTGCTTTGGCTGTAGGAGGAATGGCTGTATCTGAAATTAAATAAAGATTTAATAGTTGAGTAATTTAATTTGTCTAATGTATCATCGCTATAAATGAAGTATGAACATTATTAATATGAACATTACCTTGATGCTTACGAAACTTGTTCATGTTTTGAGAATTATTGCCCTGAAATAAAGAGATTTGTAATATTTTACAATCATATCTAAAAAATTCTTGTATTTATTTGGATCACTAACAATCTATACTCCGTCCAACAAGAGATCATGGTTGATCGAACATAAATAACGATAGGGCACAGAGCCGCAACAAGGTGTTTGCGTTAAATTATTTTTATTTTTAATAGATATTGTCCAACACTATTAAAACTACACGAATACCTTTTTGCGACTTTGTGCCCTATCGTTATTAATGTTTGATCAACCATGATCTCTCGGTGGACGAAGTATAGTTGCTTTTCTGTTTCTTACATACAGTCCATGTTTCTATTTTGTTTGTACTTATCTGTCACATTTTACTACATTTTACCCTACCTTGTGATTGAAATATGCACTTGCTGATTTTTCGAGAACTGGCATCTTTTCTGATAGTTTATAAAAAAATATACTTGCAATTATAAATTACTTCTTTAGGTTTTTTCTCTTTGGTGAGCAGGATTTCAGTCGATCTGTGTCAGTTTTTAGAAACCAAAAATCATTAAAATGCTAAAAGATAACCTACACGAGTTCTTCACATGAGACTCCGCGCTATATAACCCAAAGGCAGGGTTGAAGGCGCTTTGCTCCTTCCCAAAGGAGCAGAAACCAAAAAAAAAAATCACATGAGACTCCAACTTACCTTTTGAAAGATAAAAGAGCAATATATCCTTTTTCGACGGTAACACTTTAACTCAGGAGAAACTTGAATCGATACGTCGAGAGTTTGGTTTAAATGACCATTCGCGTAATGCGAGGCTGCATGGCAAGATAATTGTTGTAAACAAAGAGATAACCTAGCCTCAAATTAGATTCCCGCCAAGAATACTTAACCGCCAATATTCACAGATTCACTGATTGTGAGTATGAGATTCACTGCCAGTACTGAAAATCTATAGTTTATGTTACTTTCCCCACAATTTCAATCTTTTTCTTGATCCTAATACTGGGTTAGAATACTTAGAATATTCATATAGTACGTTTACGCGAGCGTTACTTCTGTAGTAACTTACGATAATTCCTTCGCGTAAACGGGATTTTGTAGTAACTTACGATAATTTACTCCGCGTAAACGAGTGATATATCGTAAGTTACTACAGAAGTAACGCTCGCGTAAACGTAGTAAAGACTTCTATACAAGGTAACTCGCGGATAAGGAGTACAGGACGCGATTTTTTATGCCTAAAGAAACAACTTTTTCCTTTAGCGAAAGTACGTCTGGCAAGTAACAAATAGCACTGACGACTCTGACGAGGTGACGAGATTGAGATAAATAACTGTTAAAGACCATCGGTCCTTGTCCCTTGCACAAATGCCAGGCAACCAACAGGCAATGGAAATAACCAAAAAATCGTTAATTACAATCTACAAAATTCGAATGCTATGATTGGTTGGCAACAGGCAATAAGCACAGGGCTGCGTTCCAAAATTCACTTTAATTGACCTAGTTTACATCGATCACTTGATACGCGTATTAAATAGTAAATAACTAGTAAATAAGTCTGATTATTGGCTGATCAGTTCAAATATACTATTTGATACGCGTATCAAGAGATCGGTGTAAACTAGGCCATTAACTAAAATGCTATAGTGTATGTACATATGTACTACCAGAGAGAAACCTGGGGTACGTTCCAAAACTCTACTCTGAGTAGCAGGGTTAACCCTACGCCGTTCCAAAACGCGAAGTAAGTAACTATATGGGCGGAGCCTATTCGTTCCAAAAGTGAGAGTAAAGTAACCCCGGAGTTAACTCTATGAACCCTGCTTCCGAGGTGGGTTAGGAGAGTAAACTCTACTAAATTTGAATATAAACGCGGAATCTTAGAACATATAAGCGCAATTGTCTCTATACACCGCGAAAACGTTGGCCGTTGCTGTGATAAGTAAGAGAGTATAATATTAAAATTAGATAAAGTATTTTATATTAGAATTAGAAATGATACTTTATTACCCGGGTCTGAAAGAGCGTTTTGTAGGGACGTACCCAACCCTGTACATTTATATATACATATAAAATAATATTATTTCCCGGCCTGGCCATTAAGCGACCTCACAAGATAAAGTATTTTATATATCACACATAATAAATGAGCATATTAATTTCTTTTTTAATGGTTTTTTAGTCTGTTTTAGAATTGAGAGTTACTTTAAAAAAAAGTAAAATTTATTAGGTTAGGTTAAGGTTAACTTTCAATCCTAAAACATTGTTGAAGTATCAGTATCATACATATATACAAATAATATTATAAATTTATATTATTGTTTACAAAGTATAAAATAGACAAAATGGATCTCACAGAACAGCAGTACACCCTTATAAAAATTTAATACTGTAAGTGATTTTTTGACTAGTAATAAATCACTTAAAAACACTATTAAAAGCACTGTTAATAGTGCTTAATCAAAAAAATGATTAATCACTAGCCAAAAAATCACTTACAGTATTAAATTTCTATAAGGGCATAATAATCGAAGGTGTAATATACAACATTACGACAACACCCGAGATGCATAAAAGAATACGAAATGGTAAGTTAAGTAGTAGAGTATTTCATTAAACTAATTTCATTAAACAGCTCGTTGAGCTCGTTGAGCTTCCATTTTATTCGTTGCTAATACTACTTTTTCAACGTTCCAAATCGTTCAACCAGAGTAACTTACTCTGGGCTTACTCTCTCCCCACTACCTTGGGTTCTTTAGAGTTGACGGAGTAGAGTTTTGGAACGTACCCCTGAGAGCGGCCACCGGGATCATTCCGTTCCAGCGGATGTATACTGACGCGCCGCCTGAGAAAGTGGACGTCAACCTCTGGAAGTCGCGCTTTTAACGACCTCATAGAAGTTAGCCGGACAATTTCGACTTACGACATTTTTTTT
>NW_020227739.1:0-2829 GCF_003070985.1 Temnothorax curvispinosus
ACAAATCTCTCCGCCCTTATGCTTATATCTAGCCCTTGACCTTGCTCAGTTCTTTCTTCCATTATTCTAAGAAATTCATCTACATTAAATTTACTATAGTCCCTGCCTCTAAATTCTTTATATTTATTTCTATTTTCATTTATATTAAATTCTATTTTTAGCCATGTATGGTCCGTGATTTTAGGTTTCTCATTCACTTGTACCTTTATTTCTTTATTCGAAAAAATTAAATCTATCATCGTTCGACTATCTTTTGTAACTCTCGTTGGACTATCAACGTATTGCCTCATCCCTAGGTTTTGCATTACCGTTAATAATTTCTTTGTGTAAAATGAATCTACCATTACATCTATATTAAAGTCCCCTATCACTATACAGTCATACTTTATTATTAAATCTTCAACCGTATCTTCCAAAAATCTCACGAAATCGCCATTTGACGCACTCGGCGAATGATACACTACTGCTATCATACCTTTATACAAATTCTCTCTTATTTCTACCACCACGCACCAACAATTCGACACTATCTTTTTCTTATCATTTTTTTTAAATTTAATATTATCCCTAACATATAGCAGTACTCCTCCTGTGTTTCTATTTTCAGCATCACATCTAACTATACTATACCCCGGTACATTGACCTCACTATCCTCAATTTCTGCAGTCAATCTAGTCTCGGATAACGCTAGAATCACAGGATTCACCCTCTTCATAATCTGATGTTGAATTTCGTCCTTATGCGCCAAGAAGCTTTGTGCATTCGTATACCAGAGTAAATCCGCTTCTCCCTGTGGTTGCTATTTTGCATCTTCCCAGCCGGCTCTTTTTTTCTCTTCCTCCAATACTTTCTTAAAAGTCGGACATTCCGAATCTAGCGCCTCGTGTTCAACATTTATCTTCAAGTTGTACGTCTGATTTTTATAAGTACAGTTTACACACCTCTTCTTTGCCGTCGTACATTCATTCGCCTTATGATTTCCTGCACATTTATAGCATGTTTCTTGTCTCGTGCAATTCTTGGCAATATGGTAATAGCCCCAGCATTTAAAACATCTTCTAACACTAATATAATTAAATATAGGACACTTTCGCCATCCTAAATTTATTTTTCCTCTGTTTATTAGTGAATTATGAGTGCTTTCATCCACTTCAATTATTACGGATCCTTGCTCAGTATCCTTACTTTTTCCTCTTAATATTTTCTTCACTAGGTGCATACAGGATTCTTCGCCAATTCTGTTCTGCTTCTTGATTGTATCTATCAGTTCATCATCCTCCATTTTCATTTCTTCTCCACCAACATTAATTATTTTAATCTTTGGTTTCCTCTTCTGTGGCTCAGAGACTTTGACCTCCTCGCCCATTGCCGCTTGTACCGTCGCCTTTAGCTTATCCTTCTCTTCTTTCAACTCACATCCTAAGATCACTGTCCCTTTACCTCCCTTTCTTAATTTGGTAATTCCTATTTCCATCTTGGTTATATCAATTTTATCTTTAATTGTTTTCTTCGTAATTTCACTTTCTTGTTGTACTTTTGGTTTTATAATCAAGATATTTTCTTCCTTCCTTTCTTTAATCACATCGCTATATTTTCTTGTCCCTCCACCTGACGATCCATATGCCCCTTGCGTCAACATTTTTCTCAATTCTTCTATTTCCTGTTTAATGCCTCCCATCTCCTCACGGACTATTTCTTTTATCATTGACTTGATCTCCTTTTTACATGCTGCCTCATCTTTTAATTCTTTCACTGTTTTTACAAGCCAATTTATTTTTCTATCAATATCACTCGCGACTGCTACTTTATTCCCGCTGCTTGGCGCCGGACTCATTTTTGCAGGTGCCGTTGCTCTTTCTGCTGCTGCCACGGCTTTATTTATATCAGCTACTTTATCACCATCACCAACAATTAACTTCTCGAATGGGCCAGGACACGACACCAAATCGCGGTTTCTATCATAAATTTTGCGCTTAGATACACAACCTGGATGGTAGAAAAGCTTGGCACAGGACTTGCATGCTACCACCTCCGTTTTTATCGCCTTCTTACATGCCGAGCATCGATATTCGGCGTATTCCTCGTTCATTCTGCTAATATCGGCAGAGACAGTTAATTGACTCGTCACTTTAACTCGTCACTTTAACACGTCACTTTCACACGTCAGCGTTTTGTGTTCGCCGTCGATGTCTACCTGTCGTACGAGGTTTCGATGACCTCTGAACGAAATGCAGTTCTCGTGTCTATGTATCAACATATTCCGGCTAGATAACACTCATAGCTACCCCCGGTCTATGCAGATATTCGTTACACAACTTTTTAACACTCTCCCTCACTTCTAAACCACTCAAAAATTCACACTTTTACGGAGCGATGTTTCACACGTCTGCTTCTGCTGAGAGAGAGAGAGAGAGAGAGAGAGAGAGAGAGAGAGAGATTGATTGATTGATTGATTGATTAATTTTATTATGCCCAAGCAATAGCTAAAGGGCAAAGAATGAATACAATATGCATTGAATACATGTAAATAGAACCTGTTCATGTTCATGCTCTCTCCCAAACAATACACACTTAAAACTAACTTACAACTAACTCGCCTTAAAAATTAACGCAACTTAAAACTAAGAGAATAACGCTACGAAGAAAAAAAAACAAATAATTACAAAGAAAAAAAAATACAATAATACAGCAATTCACAAGAACAAAAGTCCAAAGGACCCACTACTCAGATTCAGACGAAAGCAAATACTCACGAAGAAGGCTTTTGAATAATGCAAGAGAAGATGCAGATGTAATTTCATCGGGAAGAGAATGCCAAAAATATATGG
>NW_020227739.1:2929-11275 GCF_003070985.1 Temnothorax curvispinosus
AGAGAGAGAGAGAGAGAGAGAGAGAGAGAGAGAAAGAGAGAGAGAGAATGAATGAATGAATGAATTGATCTTTATTAGCCTTCTCGGTTCTTCTTGATTTTCGATCGGTATCGCCTTACTAAATTTCGTTAAATTATCCTGAAACGTCAGAATATATTTGTTTCCTTGATTTGTGACCGTAAGCGGACCGACGATGTCGAGGGCGCATTTTTCAAACGGTCGTTCCGGCGTGTCTGTGATTACCATTGGCATCTTCGTTTTTCTACTTAGCTTGTTTTTTTGGCAGTGTTCGCATCTGCCTATGTAATTTTCGACATCCCTCGTTATACCTTTCCAATCGTGTTGTAGTCGGATTCGGTCTAACGTTCGTACGACTCCTTGGTGCCCTCCGATAGGTGAGTCGTGATACTCATATAATATCTGTTTCTTTTCCTCCTCCGAGTATTCTCGAGGTGTATCTTCTTCTTCTTGCTGTGTCACATGCACAGCTGACGCTTCTGTTATCGGGTTTCTACTCAATGCGTCGGCGTTCAGATTACTCTTGCCGGACTTGTGTATGATTTCATAATTGTACTCTTCTAATTTAAGCCTCCATCTAATTAGTCTTGAACCGGGGTCGGTGACATTGAACAGCCAGATCAATGGCTTATGATCAGTTATTATTTTAAATCTGACGCCATAAAGATAGGGTCGAAAATGCTTGACTGCCCATACGATGGCTAGCAGTTCTTTTTCCGTTGTGTTGTAATTCTGTTCCGCTTTACATAGTACTCGGCTGGCGTACGCTATCGGTCGGTCTTCGCCGACTGTTCCCTGTGATAGGACAGCTCCGATTGCGAAATTGAACGCGTCGGTCGTCACTATAAATTCTTTATTAAAGTCGGGATAATTCAACACTGGCGCATTTGTTAATTTATTCTTTAATAATTCAAACGCGTTCTGTTGCTCTACTGACCAAGTGAACTTTTCTCCTTTTCTGGTGAGCTTGGTCAATGGCTTAGCTATCTTCGAAAAATTTTTTATGAATTTTCGATAGTACCCGGCTAGGCCTATAAATGACTGTATATCTTTCACTCTTTTAGGGGTCGGAAATTCTTTGACGGCTATTAATTTTGACGGATCCGGCGAGATCCCTTTTTCAGAAATCACGTGACCCAGATATACGACTTCTTTGCGTAGAAATGCACATTTGCTCGGTTTCAACTTCAAGTTGTATTTTCAAAGTCGAATTAGCACCGCGATTATTCGTTTGATATGTTCCATTAGTGTCGCTCCGTATATGACGATGTCGTCGATATAGGCGAAACATCTCAGCCCTAGTAGTCCGGCCAGCACCGCGTACATTAGTCGCTGGAATGCTGCCGGTGCGTTTTTCAAACCGAATGGCATGCGATTGAATTCAAAGTGCCCATCCGGGGTGGAGAAAGCTGTTTTACTTTTATGTTTTTTGTGCATAGGAATTTAGTGATACCCCGAGGCCAAATCTAGCACGGTGAAATATTTCGCGTTACCTAACTGGTCTAGTATATCAGTTATGTTCGGCATGGGGAATGATTCTCCCAAGGTGAGATCGTTTAGTTTTCGAAAGTCGATAACCACGCGAAATTGCACTTTTCCGGATGCGTCCGGTTTTTTAAAAACGACTATTATCGGCGCGTTCCAATTACTCGTGCTTGGGCTGATTATGCCATCCTCGAGCATCTTTTCTATTTGTTTTTTCACCTCGGCCTTATGCTTCTCGGGTAACCGATAAGGTCTCACATTCACGGGCGCGCTACCCGGCCGGGTATTTATCTCGTGCTCTATTGCGGTAGTCGCGCTTAAATGGTCGCCGTCTATGTAGAATACGTCAAAGTAATCATCACATATTTGTTCTACGGCTGCTCGCTCTTCTGCATTTAAATGGTCGAGCTGTACTTGCTCGCGTACTTTCTTTTGTCGTTCGGCGACGGTCTCGCGCTCGTCGCTCGCGCGTAATGAGAGAACGTCCGCGGTGTCGGGCGGCGGCAAGTCTTCTAGGGTTACATACGGAGTGATTATCTCCACCGGCTTGTCCGTCACATTCAACACGCTAATCGGACACTTAAATTCGACGGGCTGCACTAGGCAATGCCCGATAAAAACTCCTGGAGCGGGTTCGCCGCTTCTCACTATGCCGACACGATTATGGTCAGTGACGGCTTCCACGATTGTTTCACTGTGAGGCGGAAGTCTTACCTTGCGGAAAGGTCGTAGCTTAAAAGAGGTCGAGCCGATTTTTAATCGTTTTTTTGAGTTTGAGATATCCGCTTTGTGCTTGGTGAGGAAATCGTTTCTTAAGATGCCTTGATATTCGATTGGGAAGTCATCTTTCACCACATACATCGTATGGCGAATCTTTTTATCTCTGAGGTTCACAGTGGCGTTTATTTTCCCAATCGTATGAATTTGGTGTCCGGTTACGCCTACTAACGCTAACCGTTCTTCCTTTACCATTGTTTTTCCTTTTAAATTTCCTACTTTTGTTAACGTGAGGGTTGCGCCTGAGTCTAGTAACAGGTCCATTTCCCCCTTCTCTGCCTCCTGCACGGGCAGTGTCACTAAGTCTAGCGGTCCTTCCTCATGCTTCTTACTTATCTGTGCAACTCGATAAGTCTCGGTGGCGCGCGCTTTGCTTCTCTTGGGCTTATCATCCTCCTCACTGCTGCTGCGGGAGGATGCCTCTTCGCTAGATTCCTGCGTCTTTGTCTTTCTGACAGTACTCACGGGCGTTTTCTTAACTGCTTCCGTTTTCGTTAGGCGCGGTCGCTCGGCTTTCGGTCGTCCGTTTAACGACCAACACTCGTCGCGCTTGTGCCCTGCCTTCTTGCAATACGAGCACTCTATCGTGTTAATGCTAGACTTCTCGGCTTTCGGCAATGCATATCTGTTTGCGTGACGGCTCGCACGTAATGACCGTTTTTTCCGCACTTGTGGCATTCTACCGTTTTCCCTGCGGTTCGCGCATTTATCGCGGGATATTTATTCTTTGCCGTTGCCGGTGCGTTCCGCGGGGAGGGGCCTTTAACTCTCTCCTCCGCGCTGGCGCCTGTTATCGCTTCTTGCAGGCTCTGGTATCGCTGCGCTCTCACTAACAATTTTATGTCATCATGTAATCCAATTTGAAAATTATGCAGCGCTTGAATTTTGATATTATCTAGTATGGCCTTTTGCTGTTCTTGCGTATGACCTTTGCCCTCTTCCATTGCTTCGTAAAGCTCGCGGGCTAATTTCTCGATGCGCCTACCGAAGTCTTGCGCGCTCTCGCCTGGCTTTTGCGTTAACGAATTAAATTCGAGCTGCAGATGCGTCATGCAGCGTTTCCCTAGATATTCTGACTCGAGCTCGCGCTTCAATTGGTCAAAATCGCGTATGTCGCGTGTATCGAAGTCCGTCATTGCCTTCCCATTAAATTTCGTGCACAGAATAGCTTCGAGTAGCATCGACTCGTCGGTCGGCTGGACATTCTTCATTGCATACGTGCTCGCGTTTACGAATTCACGGACACGTTCGCGCGACTCGCCGTTAATCTCGGGTATCATTGCTCGTGCCTCTTTAAGGCTGAGGTACCCGTTAACTAGACCCGGTTGATTCCGGACGTCGCTATGCGTTCGTCCATATGTGACATCTAAAGGGCCCTGACTACGTACGCGGCGGTCTCGCGTGTCGGGATCAAGTGATAGCCGCTCCTGTCGACTATAAGATTCGCGCGTGGCGGATTCCATCCTGCCTACGCGGCCCTGTAACTCGCGAAAAGCTCGAAGAAGTTCGGCCGATCGGTCGAATTCCGCAGCCTCGACGCGGTCCATGCGTTCTTGCATGTCGCGCATTAAATTTACTAAATCGGTTATCACCGCGTCCGGGGCTCTCAGTTCTCGTTGCGTCGGCTCCGGGACTCGATTTTGCTCGTGTGTCGCCGGTCGCCTGACGAGTGGCCTATTTTGCGCCATTTCGGCGTCGCCTTGTTCGATCACCCTGGCTGGGTCCGTATTTTCCTCGCGGTTCTCTCGGGTAGGAGTCGCCTGTATGACTCATCCCGGCCTCCGCGGAATTCTCGTCGGGAACGAATATACTGCTGTCGTACGACGTGAAAGAAAATTCGCCTCGTTGTGACGCGCGGCTTGGCGCGTCGTCGGAGACGTCTGTGAGTGAGTCTGTCTGGTCGTTATCGCGATTTGCGTGTTCGCCTACTACACTCGCGTCTACCTCGTCGAACGGAAATTCGCGTTCTACAACGACGTTCGAAGATAGCACGGGCGCTTCTCCTTCGGCAAAACGTGACTCTAAATTCAAGCGGACTTGGTCTAGTCCGTCGGCGGGCCGGTCTGACCCTTCGTTTTCGGCGGGCCGGTTTAACCCTTCGCTTTCGGCGGGCCGGTTTAACCCTTCGCCTGCGGATCGCGTCGCGCGCACGGGATTCTCGAGGTTACGCGCGGCGCGTTGCGCGGACTTGCTATGTATAAATGATGCTTGCGGGACGGGCGGCTGTCGGTTCGGGTCGTCCGACATTTACTTAACGCTCGCGGTTACATAAATTTTCGCACTTACAATATCGCCGCTAATCGCATGTTGCTGCTTGGCTGCTTCGCCTTGCTCCGCCTGATCGGTCCGTCGGGCCGCTTCGCTGCTTGGCTGCGTCCCTGCGTGATCGCTGCGTCCCTGCCGCGCTGCTACGCTGCATCGCTGTGTCTCTGCGTCGCTCGGAGTCGGTAATTCCGTGCGGTAGGTCGTGGCCGTCTCAGGTGTCACTTCTGCACTCGCGGCTGCTACCGTCTTTTCGCTCGGGTCTCGGCTGGCTTTTCCTCTCCGGGATATGTTGCCACCGATTGTTAATCGAACTCGTTCTTGTTTCAGATGCGTGGTTCTTCGGCAGTCCGGTCCTTCCTGGCGAATCGATGGAGCAGATCCCACCGCTGCCACCAATTTGTTAATCAACCTCGCTCGCTTTTTTTGGTTTGTTTACCTTTGGTATCGGTATTATCGTGGATGTTTTCCATCCTTCTGGAAATTTACCTGTCCTAAGCGAATCATTTATTACCCCTACAAACTCATCTTTTATCACAGGTAGCACCATTTTCAGTATATCACTATTTATCCCTTCCTCTGTTCCGTTTTTTCGTGGTAGTTCCCTAACGATTTGTTCCAAATCACTTGCACTAATTGGCTCAAAATTTTCCATAATTCCCTTATTCTCAATTACAAAAATAGGTCTCCTACCCGTGCCTTCTCTCCCCTTATTACTAATAGATTGCACAATGTTGCTAATACTTTTTACATAATATATATTATATTTATCAGCTATATTGCATCCTTCTATGTTTCCTAATATTTCAAAATCTACATTATCGATGTTCTCTGAACCCCTTTGCTCACCTTTAATTAATTCTTTTAAAGTTTTCCACATTTTTGTGGGATCACTCCTATTATTATCTATCATATTGTCATAATATTCTTTCTTTTTTGCCCTGATAAGTTTAACTACTGCATTTCTTTCATTTTTGAAAAATTCCCAGTCCTGTTCTTTACCTGAGTTTATTGCTCTACTGTGAGCCTCATCCCTTCTATCTGCTGCCATTCTAATTTCATCTGAATACCACATTTTCCCTTCCCATATTTTCGGAATCTTAAACTTTTTCTTAGGTGCTACAGTATCCAATACACTTACTATACTATTAACAAATCTCTCCGCCCTTATGCTTATATCTAGCCCTTGACCTTGCTCAGTTCTTTCTTCCATTATTCTAAGAAATTCATCTACATTAAATTTACTATAGTCCCTGCCTCTAAATTCTTTATATTTATTTCTATTTTCATTTATATTAAATTCTATTTTTAGCCATGTATGGTCCGTGATTTTAGGTTTCTCATTCACTTGTACCTTTATTTCTTTATTCGAAAAAATTAAATCTATCATCGTTCGACTATCTTTTGTAACTCTCGTTGGACTATCAACGTATTGCCTCATCCCTAGGTTTTGCATTACCGTTAATAATTTCTTTGTGTAAAATGAATCTACCATTACATCTATATTAAAGTCCCCTATCACTATACAGTCATACTTTATTATTAAATCTTCAACCGTATCTTCCAAAAATCTCACGAAATCGCCATTTGACGCACTCGGCGAATGATACACTACTGCTATCATACCTTTATACAAATTCTCTCTTATTTCTACCACCACGCACCAACAATTCGACACTATCTTTTTCTTATCATTTTTTTTAAATTTAATATTATCCCTAACATATAGCAGTACTCCTCCTGTGTTTCTATTTTCAGCATCACATCTAACTATACTATACCCCGGTACATTGACCTCACTATCCTCAATTTCTGCAGTCAATCTAGTCTCGGATAACGCTAGAATCACAGGATTCACCCTCTTCATAATCTGATGTTGAATTTCGTCCTTATGCGCCAAGAAGCTTTGTGCATTCGTATACCAGAGTAAATCCGCTTCTCCCTGTGGTTGCTATTTTGCATCTTCCCAGCCGGCTCTTTTTTTCTCTTCCTCCAATACTTTCTTAAAAGTCGGACATTCCGAATCTAGCGCCTCGTGTTCAACATTTATCTTCAAGTTGTACGTCTGATTTTTATAAGTACAGTTTACACACCTCTTCTTTGCCGTCGTACATTCATTCGCCTTATGATTTCCTGCACATTTATAGCATGTTTCTTGTCTCGTGCAATTCTTGGCAATATGGTAATAGCCCCAGCATTTAAAACATCTTCTAACACTAATATAATTAAATATAGGACACTTTCGCCATCCTAAATTTATTTTTCCTCTGTTTATTAGTGAATTATGAGTGCTTTCATCCACTTCAATTATTACGGATCCTTGCTCAGTATCCTTACTTTTTCCTCTTAATATTTTCTTCACTAGGTGCATACAGGATTCTTCGCCAATTCTGTTCTGCTTCTTGATTGTATCTATCAGTTCATCATCCTCCATTTTCATTTCTTCTCCACCAACATTAATTATTTTAATCTTTGGTTTCCTCTTCTGTGGCTCAGAGACTTTGACCTCCTCGCCCATTGCCGCTTGTACCGTCGCCTTTAGCTTATCCTTCTCTTCTTTCAACTCACATCCTAAGATCACTGTCCCTTTACCTCCCTTTCTTAATTTGGTAATTCCTATTTCCATCTTGGTTATATCAATTTTATCTTTAATTGTTTTCTTCGTAATTTCACTTTCTTGTTGTACTTTTGGTTTTATAATCAAGATATTTTCTTCCTTCCTTTCTTTAATCACATCGCTATATTTTCTTGTCCCTCCACCTGACGATCCATATGCCCCTTGCGTCAACATTTTTCTCAATTCTTCTATTTCCTGTTTAATGCCTCCCATCTCCTCACGGACTATTTCTTTTATCATTGACTTGATCTCCTTTTTACATGCTGCCTCATCTTTTAATTCTTTCACTGTTTTTACAAGCCAATTTATTTTTCTATCAATATCACTCGCGACTGCTACTTTATTCCCGCTGCTTGGCGCCGGACTCATTTTTGCAGGTGCCGTTGCTCTTTCTGCTGCTGCCACGGCTTTATTTATATCAGCTACTTTATCACCATCACCAACAATTAACTTCTCGAATGGGCCAGGACACGACACCAAATCGCGGTTTCTATCATAAATTTTGCGCTTAGATACACAACCTGGATGGTAGAAAAGCTTGGCACAGGACTTGCATGCTACCACCTCCGTTTTTATCGCCTTCTTACATGCCGAGCATCGATATTCGGCGTATTCCTCGTTCATTCTGCTAATATCGGCAGAGACAGTTAATTGACTCGTCACTTTAACTCGTCACTTTAACACGTCACTTTCACACGTCAGCGTTTTGTGTTCGCCGTCGATGTCTACCTGTCGTACGAGGTTTCGATGACCTCTGAACGAAATGCAGTTCTCGTGTCTATGTATCAACATATTCCGGCTAGATAACACTCATAGCTACCCCCGGTCTATGCAGATATTCGTTACACAACTTTTTAACACTCTCCCTCACTTCTAAACCACTCAAAAATTCACACTTTTACGGAGCGATGTTTCACACGTCTGCTTCTGCTGAGAGAGAGAGAGAGAGAGAGAGAGAGAGAGAGAGAGAGATTGATTGATTGATTGATTGATTAATTTTATTATGCCCAAGCAATAGCTAAAGGGCAAAGAATGAATACAATATGCATTGAATACATGTAAATAGAACCTGTTCATGTTCATGCTCTCTCCCAAACAATACACACTTAAAACTAACTTACAACTAACTCGCCTTAAAAATTAACGCAACTTAAAACTAAGAGAATAACGCTACGAAGAAAAAAAAA
>NW_020227740.1:0-60152 GCF_003070985.1 Temnothorax curvispinosus
TCAGCGCTTTTCCGTAAGAGGACGAAGTTACTTCCTAGTGTGCACGGTGGTTCTACCGACCAACGAGCTTCTTCCGCACGAAAAGTTCATTTGGATCGAGTCGGGCGTTATTCAGACGGATAGAGTTTCGTCGAACCGCGAATATTCGCCAGCACGCGGAATATTTAGGTCCCCACCTTTAAGTTTCATTCTCGTTCTAGCTCGCAGCGCGCGACGCAGAGAGCTTTTATTTTCCTTTCTCACTAGTGAATACCGGCGCGTGCATTTATTTTACAACGAATTAACGCCGCCGTTACTATAAGCAGGATTAACGCATTAAATGAGCCGCTAATACTTTATACATAAACACAAATTTACCCTGCTAAAACTAACGGTGGAACAAAGTCTTTCGCGTTAAATCATAATATTATTATTCATTGATAAACGCGATAAAGAAATAAATAATAATTAAAATTTGTTCTTTTTTAAAATTCTTTATTCTTTTTTAACTGTTCCCGAAGAGAATAAATGATTTTAAAACCTTTTTTTATTACAGCGCAAAGTTAGTTCCCGTCATTAGACACCCCTCTCTTTTCGTGAATAATATAACAATGTTCTAGAGTAAAAAAGAATAGACCATAAGTATAGTTATTTAATAAATCACGTATGTTCAATACATACAATATGTTCAGACAGCATCGTCGCGCGATGAAATGCGAGACTGATCTTCGGTGTTTCCCGGTGCGTGGAGCAGTTGCCGGCGGCGATTAATTACATCGGTATCAGTTCCTATTACCAGGAACGGCTGGCGGGCGTCGATACTTTCCGATAAAACGGCTAAGGTTAATATCGTCCATGGATGCACTCAGCTCCCGGTCTGGGTGACACTGATAGCGAGCGGAAGCGGAAAATCGATTCGTTCGCGGCCATGTAACCCGCCGCTGCCGCCGCCGCCGTTTAAGGGATGCACGGCACGGAAAGTAATACGGCGGATTACTCTCCTACTCGTGAGCGCATCGACATTCTAATGCAATTTGCAAATCGATGTGAAAAACGCACCGCCAACGATTCCGGTCTCTTTATCGAGACCTCGAAAATCAGCTTGCCGCTTGACGAAATAGAATCAATCTGAATACTCCTTACAATTCGATAAATATCGCGGTAATATTTTTTAATTTTATAATCCTTTAAATTTGACTACCAGAGATTAAGAAGGTTCATGTTTTGTTGGAATTTTTCTAACGGCCGGACTACCAACTCGTATTCGTCGACAATAAGATTCTAATTTGCCGTCGCGGGGCGTTGGAATTTTAACCCTTCCTGACTTTTCGTTCTGCGATGTAATATTGCGGTTCATTCTGTCTGGAATGAGTTGCAATTCCAACATCTTGCGCCTTATAATAAACGTATAAACTGCGGCTTGCGAGACGATTAATTTATTCGGACAAAGAAATATTCTTTCATCCTGGTTTTATTGGCATAAACGCCATTACTAGAGCCATGTTTAATATACGCAAGAGAAGAAATTTTTAGCTTATAGTTCTAAAATATCTCCGTATTCAATTAATATCATATAATATATTATATAATACATGTAATAATATTATATATACATATATTCGGAATATTCGTTGTAATATGTTATACGTGATGTTTTTCCGATAACTTTTACTTTGCGGTGTGATTTTTATTAATTTAATTCATATTATATTTGATAGCTATTTTGATTTAATAACTCCGAGATTAAAGTAATGCTGAAAGACTTTGGATCTTGCGATTAAGTATTTCGTTCCGATAGTTGGATGATCGCTCGCGACGGTCAATGTCAAACTGTTTTGGTTACAACACGAGTAGCTCGTTGAGGCCGAACTGTATCCCAGGATCGAACCCGTGGTACGCCGCAGCACTTCCTTCTCAAGGTTCGCGGTTTCACTGGGAATTTCAGGTTCCTCCGCTCCGCTCCGTAGAGACCCTCGAAACGCCTCAAAGTGACCGTGGAGCGTTAGTCGAGAAGCCGGCTATATATTTTAGAGACTCAACTTTGCAGTCCAAATTGCGGCGGCGCCAGTTTAAACGTGAATTTCCTACCAACTTTATGACTCCTTGATATCTGTCATAATTAATTTATGATATAATATCTAATTTATTATATCCAAAAGTGCATTAATTAATTTTTAAGAAAAAAACTGAAACTTTCATTCGCACGTTATTCTGAAAATATATTTTTATATCCAATATTAACAAACAGTCATTTTTTATTGTGGCAAATTTCTACATCGACTATCCTCACATCTATCGCGTTAAGTCCTGATATTCGATTTTTCAATTCTTATTGTGAGTACAGACGACCTAGATTTTCTTGACTAGAAGCTGGCATTTTAGCTGGATCACATTCCACTTTAATTGTTCTCTGTTAATTGACGTTCTTTCCGTTTTCTCGAACCCGACACGGACTCATTATCCGCCTTATCGCAGATAAAATCGACATTATTATTACCGCTTAACGATGGCGTCCCCTTACAATACAACGGCAGCATCAAATCCCACTTGAGCCGTTTGCTTCTCTCCCTTGAGCTTCCATAACTATAATACGTTCCATTTGAGCATGATGCAGGATGGCACGAATTAATAATTCTCGACGTTTAAGTGTTAAATGAATTTAACCACAGATATCAAGCTGATATCGACGATAAATTCGGATATACAAGGTGCTTGTAAGAAAGTGTGAAAAAATAATAGGGTATTTATTATTTATAATACGGTATTATAATAATGAATAATCCCC
Organism: Temnothorax curvispinosus; assembly: GCF_003070985.1. Classification (NCBI taxonomy): domain Eukaryota; kingdom Metazoa; phylum Arthropoda; class Insecta; order Hymenoptera; family Formicidae; genus Temnothorax; species Temnothorax curvispinosus. The sequence goes on from NW_020227740.1 coordinate 2,765, forward strand.
TCCGGGCACATAATTCCTCGCGAGAGATTTACAAGTCAAATATCGTTCTTCCTCTTATCATGGTCTGTTTCGGTCTATTCTCATCTATCATCACTTCGAGAGTATTTTAAGGGTCTTAATGTCGATAACTCGGTTGTATAGCAAGGGGGGGAGGTAATATGCCACTTTGCAACACTTGTATTGTATTTCTTTCTTTTTAATAGTGAACAATCAAAATATTTTATTAAAACCATATATAAATAACAGATAAAAGAAGGAAAAAGAAGACCGGTATGCAAAAATACCTCAAAAAGAAAGAGAAATAGGAAAAAAATCATATTTTTCTTAAGTGTGGCATATTCCCCCGAGATACCCTATTATATTTTCTTAATTTTAATTTCCAGTTTGTTTCAATTATGGGATATATTGTGATACTGATCAGCTACTTTTGCTCTTGTGTTTTCTATACTGACGGAGATACCCTATATCTTGTTAATAGGAGTGTTATCCAATACCGCAATACAAAGTTTTTATCTATTATAAAAAAAATTTAATATATTTTAATATGGGACTTATAAAACTTGTAAAACTTATAATATTGTTTTTTATAAGACTGTTTCAACTACATTGTATCATATTACATTGTTTAAAAATTATTTTAAAAATTAAACCGTAGGTATTACCGTATATAATATCGATGCGCATCTGTCACCATATTTTTATCTTCGATAAAAATGTTATTACAAAGTGGCACCTCAATTCACGCGAAATAACAGACTTACAGATTAACTCGTTATCAAGGAAGCTACGTATATCTGTAGCAATTTCGTCGATTCTACTAACTTAACGTCATTAGGTCCACATTCAAGCGAGTGCAAATACATTTGCATCACATTTGCGCTAATAACTGTATGCGCCGCATTCCCTGAGGAGTTTGTGGCTATGAAACCTGGTATTAAGGTCTTTACGCAAAAATGATTTCTGATAGCTTTACAATATCGTTCTAGTATCATATCAAGAACACATATTTTATATGCATATTACGATTATTAATTGTTATTGCGATAAAATATGATGTCAATTGTAGGAGATTTAAAGCCGTAGGGCCGGTATTGATGGGAGATCGGAGAAATTAGCATAGTAGTGGAGCAATCGTAGGGTAACAGCCTATAACAGATGTCATACATCGACGAAAGCAAAACAAGAAGTAATTCGTAAGATATGTAATCAATTATCTCTCTAAGAAAGATATAATATATACGTAAAAAAATCTATTCCGTGATGAAACAATTACTTCGTCTTATTTTATTTTATTTTGTTTCAATAACAAATAAACTCAAATTATTAATAAATATGAATTGATATTATCTATGAGAGATTAAAATTAGTGCATTATAATAAAAACAATTAATGATTCACAATTAATAATCACAATATCTTTATTACTTTATATTATTAGAATTAAAAAAAAAAGTAAAAAAATCTTTCTCTTTTGTTGAAATTATTTGTCGTTCATTTGTCGTTTATGGCTTTTTTAATCAAGCTTACTCTATAAAATATTTTCTATTGTTTTCTCTATTTTTGTTTGCATATTTATATGAATTTCGAATATTTATATGAATGCGACTACTCTATTTCGTAATTATTCTATCGTAATACACCAAACTACGCCAATAAATATGGTGCATTAATAATATAATGAGCTCTACACTGAGAGAAAAGTTATACTAATGGTAACAAAAAAATATAGTTGTTCACAGATAATAAATAATTTTGTTACGATAGCAAAATGGAAGAATTTTTTGGTTGACCAAGCAAAATTTGGTAAATTTTTTGAGTTAACTAAACAATATCATTTGGTTACTCATTTGGTTGTAATAATTATAAAGTTTGATCGTAGTTACAAAGCAATACAGAACGGTATGATATCTGCAGTTAACCTAACAATTTCTTAGCTCTCCGTTTGACAGTCACCAGCGTTCGAGCCAAAACAACATCTGCTCGTAAAATTTACAAGCCCGGCAGGAAATATTAAATAAACGATGTTTATCAAAATGATTACATATAAAAACGTTATCTACAATGTTAACACACAGATGTTTTATGAATTGTTTAAGATTTTTTAAAATACTTTAAGGTTATGGGGAAATAACGTCAAAGGCGACACATCCACCGATCCACGTTGTCAATCGAAAGATCCCAAATAACGTTGTCAGACGGAGGATTAATAGATACATATATTTATATTTTCTAAGGAAGAAATTTAAATTTGTTTTTAAATTTATTTTTTATAAGTTTGCTTTAACGATTAAATCATGTACTGAGATATATTATAGCCATGTGAGTGGACATATAACACTATTATTGAATATATCATAGAATAAATGTGTTGCTCTAAGTAAAAAAAATGTTAGATATATTGCATGACCTCCGGTTGAGAAAGATAAAGATCATTTTACGAGCATCGTCGGCAGAGAATTAATCCAACTTTTAAGGTGAAAGCGTCTTTAATGTTTTATTGATTTACTTATTTATAAGAGACCAATGTCAATAAATTCTGAATATTGTTAAAAATTTTTTATCACACTTAAAGTAATAAGTACATCATAAGTACATCATAAAGGCTTGATTTAATTAGACAGCTATGAATAATGATGCTGGATCATGAGTATCATATAACAAATAACAAGATAAGCAAAATTGTTATTTAGTTTATTGTTACATATAGTAATATTTACTTACAATTAGATTTATGAGTTTTTTTAATTTATAAACTTTTTAGTTTATTGACGGCAATTAATTATACTATAAATTATTCTGAAGAAATAATATACTATATTTGCAAATTGAAAACTTTTTTAAACTTGCAAAAATGTGAAGAGTAATATAAAATTTAATGCAACATTGGTATTCTTCACTTTTTTAATTAAAAAATATATTTACTTATAAGATAATAAGGTATTTTACCATGAAGATAAAATATCGTAGCAAAAAGCACTTTTTTATTATCAATTTGATTGTCGTAATTGCGAAGGAAAACGTATCTATATATAACAGTAATTTTATAGGCGGCTGTTTTAGTCGGCTGTTTCAATCAATCATTATCGTAAAATAAAAATATTTTTAAAAAATAATAAAAAAATAATCTCTTTACATCTTCCTTAAAGTCATTTCGATAGATGTGTAACTTTGCTATTGCATACATCGTGCTCAGTTGTCATATTATATAAACATTTCTGTATCAGAAGCCATATTTGTTGAGATTCTTTAGGATAGCACGCAATAGCACGCATGCAAACAAAAAAGCACTTGTAGCATACGTCGACAGCTTTAAGAGCACTTTTAATTTTGTATAATGTTTTATCGATGCAAACGTAGTATACGTTAACTGAGCTAGCGTCACATCCTACGAAAATAATAAATGGTTGCAGAGTCAAATTTAACGCAGCTGTTCCTTTCCTTGACGTTCAATATCACGTTCAAAATCAGCAAAACTCTGGAATAACAAGAAATAAATATCTCTTTCAGCTCAACTATAGCAATTATATTTTTACATATATAAAATTGTTTTACATAAAATATAAAGGATATGCTAAACATAAATACGTACCAGATGACGAACAGCATTGGCAAGCTGAAAATCATCAATTTCGCACACTTCAAATTCTATGTGTTTGTTTTCTTTCTGCTTGATGATATGTTCCTCTTCATCTGACTGAACAAGTCCCTTTTCCTTATCAACAATTATTTTAACATTGTCAACCTGTACAGTATCAATTATCTCAGCATCACTTGCACGTTCCACGATTATATTAGGAGTAGCTGTTTCAGATGTGATATTGTTTGTATCATTTACTCAATTTACTGTCACAGGATTACTTGTTTCAAAATGCGTTCAGCATTTATATATAGTTCACGTTACATATATTTCATTTTCAGAAATAAATAAATACTTTATATTGATTTATTGATACAATTGAGATGAGAATACTAGCCATTGTGTATGTAAAATATAGATAAAGATAAATAAATATAGATGAAATAAAAGTCTTTACTTACCCTCAAACAGTTGTATGAGATCAGGAAACTCCCACTGTTTTAATAAATCTTTGACTGTTGTATCCATAATAAGGTTATGTGAGGTTATGTGAGGAGAGAAAGAACGCACAAAAACCTAAACAGTCACTTTAGATGTTAGGTCCTTCTTTGCCCTTGCTTTGTTATTATGCAGTGTCTAGAATAAATAAATACTGACAAGGACGAACAGGTAGATCGACAGGCAATAACTGACAGTCCGCCTAACGCTTGCCGTGCGAAGAACTAAGGGTGCGTTCTCCTTATCGCTCATGTAATGTTTTGTTCCGGTAACAAAATATTCAATTTTTCTTCACAAAGGATTATTGTACATCATACCAAACAGTCAACAAAATAATATTATGCGTGATAACCAACGGTTTGTTTGATCACATATCAACAAATAGTTTTTGCGTCAGTAACAAAATTTTGGTTGTTTCAACAAAACATTTCTCTCAGTGTATTTTATTAATTTTTGTGTACCCTCGTATGCACAATATATCGATTGATTTTACATATTTTAAGATTAAATATGTACTATTAATTATAACTCATCCATTTTAAAGTAATGAATTTATAAAAATTTACATATATCTGTAATTTTACAGATCCATTACCTTATAAAATAAAAAAATACTTTCACTCATCACACAAATAGATTTTCATTTTTCTGTAATATTTGGAAAAGTGGGTTTTATATGAAAACTATTATCTACGCTCAAACTGAAGTAGATTTCTGAAGCTCTTCATCTGTGAAATTGTAAAGTTTAATCTGTTTAATAATGTAATTACTTAACAATACTTAAATAGCAAGTGCTTTAGAAATTTTCAAAGTAATAAAAACTAACGTTTAGTTTTTCGTTATAAAAACCATTTAAATAGCTTGCCTGATTCTTACATCTTTTAACACATGCACTGTTAAGTATGACAAATAAGAAGAAAAGTTCTTGGATATTGGTGTTACGAGAGCTTGTTTTTTTTTTTTTTCAACGAAAAAATTAATACGGTCGACATCGCGTCGCCAGAACATGACAGAAATATACAACAACTCTTTATAAGAATTCGATCAAGTTGTGCTACGGTTAGACGTCGTACCGGAAATCAAGCGAGTTATGTAAACCCAATTTTCAGAGCAGCAATCGAATGCGTGGCGGAACCAATCGACTTCTGAACTTTCCGGTTACGAGACTTACGAGACGCGTAGCTTCCAAGTTTCGTGCCGCGGAATCAATGGAGATTACAATAGGTTGTTTGACGTTGTTACATGAAAACTTTGCTCACGTTGCTTGCCTTGCCACTTCCGCTCCCGAGGACAAAATCTCGAAATTCTGACGCGACAATCTGTCCAAAACTCACAAAACTCCAAAAATCACAAAACCTCGCGTTTCTAAGTTTTGTATTGTATATAGTTTTCTTGCAGTCACATAACAGTGGTTAACAGAATTATTAGAATTTTAGACAATATGTTGGAAGTTTTGATTGCGTTGATTTAATTATGTATTTGTACCGTATATGAAATACGGAATTTTAGCACGACAAATTGGTCTTTGTAAATGAGGATACATTTGGTATTAATTAAAATTGACTGATTTATACTGCTGTTAATGTTCATGACTCTAATATGAAAAACTTATCAATTTTTTCATTTTCTCTGTTTAATTAAAATTGTATAATTTATTAATCTTTAATTATACTCATGATATATATTTACGATGCATTAATTATATTCGTACGATTTTTGTATTACCATTTGTAATGATTAAAATACAATGACAGTGCGTCCTGAAATTAATTTTAAATACTTGCTCGATGATTTTCAACGTGCGCAATAATAACCGAAATTGACTGGATCGAACATCCAGTAATCAGTGTTAATTAGAAACAAGCCGCTCCTCTCATGAAACATGACGCGGCCGATTAAGTTCTTAAACTTTTGCAGCGCCCGCGTGTCGGAAAATACGTTCCTATCTCGACATCCGTGCAGCAAGGTCCGCGATTTATGACTCGCAGGCTCCTGCCTGCAGCCTTATATATATATGTATATATATATTTCTCCATCCTTCCTTACTTATATCCTTCCGGTGTCTTCTTCGACCTTTTCTTTTTGCCCGCTGATGTCGTAAATAGCTCTTTTCTTACGCGCTCGCTAATATAAGACAAAATTGCAAGATTATTTTCAATGGTTCTGCTGTAAACGTTGAAATATTTAATACAATAAGGCTAATGCACTTCCTCTTGACTGGAAATTCTTTGGCAAATTATAGTTGAACTTTCTTTCTCTATATAGTTAGACTGTGCACGTTTTTTGCATCTTAACTTTTCAGATTATATGAAACCATATATTACCTCTACAAAAATGCTAATTACTGTGTTAATTATTCATTTTCCAACTTCACCAATAGAAAAGACGAAAAAAGTCCTTCGATGTAAAATTTTATTGAGTTATTTTCTTACTCTTCGAATATACGTCTTTTTATATGAGAAATTTTCAACAGAGAAAAATCGAAACGACATTTACAATACCTGTAATTTCTCGCAGCTGTGATTATTTTCCATTAGAGAATGCAATCTATTTTATCATGCACCCTCAGAAAAGATTTCTAGATACAATGCTATTACTCTTGAATCTATCGTAAAATAGGATCGAAATAGGGCCAATCGTATTTAGTATTGAAACAATAATATTTTAGTCTTAAATAGAAAATTTCTTAAGTCTAGAATGAATGAAATAGTCTTGATACTATCCTTCTAACTATCTCAGAAAGATGCAGATAGAACTTTGTGACAATCCTATAATATTCTTGATTCAAGTAATCTTAAATAGAAAATTTCTTAAGTCTAGAATAAAATAATCTTGATACTATCCCTCTTAACTTTCTCAGAAAGATGCAGATATTTGTGACAATCCTATAATATTCTTGATTCAAGAATAGACAAATCTGAAAGAAATCTTATTTTATTCTTGCTAAAAGAGAATTTGTAGATTGTTATAAATCTACTAGCTGGTTACCCGGGCTTCGCCCCGGAGGACATATGTAATCAGACACGCAAATAGTCTCTCTCTCTCTCTCTCTCTCTCTCTCTCTCTCTCTCTCTCTCTCTCTCTCTCTCTCTCTCTCTCTCTCTCCCTCCCTCCCTCCCTCCCTCCCTTCCTCCCTCCCTCTCTCTCTCTCTCCCTCCCTCTCTCTCTCCCTCCCTTCCTCCCTCCCTCCCTCCCTCTCTCTCCCTCTCCCTTTCCCTCTCCCTCTCCCTCTTCCTCTCTCTCTCTCTCTCTCTCTCTCTCTCTCTCTCTCTCTCTCTCTTTCTCTAAATACAATTCTTTAAAATTCGATTAATTATTTCCCGAAAAATTCGTCAAATTTCTGATACCGCTTTCCAAAAAGATCGGTAACAAAAAATTATATACTTGATAGCACTCCCCGGGAAATTCAACCCCTACTTTATGTACAATTCTTTGAGATTCGGTCATTCGGAACCGGTTTCCAAAAAGATCGGTAATAAAAAATAGTACACTTTATAGCACTCCCCGGAAAATTCTACCCCTACTTCATGTATAATTCTTTGACATTTAATCAATTATTTCCCGAAAAATTAGAAGAATTAAAAAAACCGGTTTCCAAAAAGATCGGTAACAAAAACTGTACACATTATGGTGCTCGCCGTAAAATTCTACCCCTACTTCATATATAATTCTTTCAGATTCGGTCAATTAATTCCCGAAAGATTAAAAAAATTTCGATACCGGCTTCCAAAAGATCGGTAACGAAAAATTATACACTTCATAGTACTCCTCGGGAAATTCTACCCCTGTTTGATCTATAATTTTTTGAGATTCGGTGAATTATTTCCCGAAAAATTAAAGGAATTAGAAAAACTGGTTTCCAGAAAATCGGTAACAAAAAACTATACACATAGTGGCACTCCCCGGAAAATTCTACCCCTATTTCATATACTTTTGGTAAAAATTCGGTTCAGGGGTTTGGGCTGGGCGTTGATGAGTCAGTCAGTCAGTCAGTCAGTCAGGACATCTTCCTTTATATATATAGATTATATTATTCTTTCAAGATCCTTTTTGTGATATAATGAAGTAAAGGTATTCATGAACAAAAACACAGCTATTATTTTGTAACGTTTTATTATTACGTTTTTATACAAAACGTATAATTTTCGATTGTTTGTATGATTTTACATTTATGATCATACAAAACGTATTTGATAGAAAGCCGTTTTATTCTCCATTGATTTCTCTATGAAAGATAAATCAATGGAGAATAAAACGGAATGAAACCAATCGTTGACCATTAGCAGTAATTCTAATGTTGGTTGCTGTATGGATAGCCAAATCTTGAAATTTTAAGTAATGCCATTGATCAGTGAAATCAATTTCATAAGCATGGAAATGAGTATTAAAATTTACTGTGGTAAGTTTCTTAAGTAAAAAATATACAATATTATCTCTGGATACAGATATTGTATGAATATAACCAAATTGAGGATTTTTACTTCTTTCCCAATCTACAACAACCAACATGCCGTTCTCATAATGAGAGTCATTAATTTTAATCCATTTAACAATATTCCATTTTTCGAAACATATATCTTCAGGTAATATATAACGAAAACTAGAAAATTCTTTTACCTTAGATATATGGACAGTCTGAACGGATGAAAATGATATTTTCAAGGATAAACCTCTCCCAGCCAGTAACCGACAGCAAAATTTAAGTTGGTGCCTTTTAGCTATAGAATAAGGTAAATTGATTCTGTTGGCAGACGAATGGGCTATTTGTTTTCCTTCTCTATGTTTAGCTTCCATTCTAATACATGATAATGGCTCAAGAGGACCTATTTCAGGAATGATATCTGGATAATGGATATTTAGATGCATCTTAGGCGTTAGATTTTTATCAAACAAATCCAAATAGAGTGAGTGATGTTGTTTTACAAGATCTTTTAATAATGGAAGTACTGTAAGCGATATAAAAGGTGCAGTCAAGATATCAATAATATGACGAGCAGTTTGATATAACTTCCAAATATCAGCGTCGTTGTCAGAAATTAAATGACCAATCATTATGCCAAAATAACGAATAAAACAACGCATTTCACTGGCTGAGAAGGCTAATCTAATTCGATTAGAATCTTTAGTTATAAGAGGGGGTTTATTATTCTGTTCAGAAGGACCATAATAAAAGCCTTGAATTAAATTATTTAAAGTATCTAAGTCAAACCTTTTTCTTTGTATCAAAGTATTAATTATACCAATCATTGTTTGTTTCCACACTCCCTCATCCAAGTCGTGCATAATGTCTAAGTGAACATTTTCAACAACATGGAAGCTTTTTAATTCATTAAAAATACATTCAGATTTAATACCAGTATCAGTACTATTATCAATTATTAGATCAGCATTATAATTTGTAATATTTCGACGCATTGATAGATTTGAAATAGTTTGCTTTTGCATAACTGTCTTATGCTCTTTGCATATGCGACAATAATAATTCGCTGCGAAACATTCTACATAGCCCAAAATACTGTTAGCACCTAAATTATCTCCTGTAAAAAGACACATAGCAAAATAAACCTGAACACTTTCATTTTCTGTTACTACAGTTATGCCAGTATCTTCTAAATATTTCAGTTCATTTAAAATTTTACGAAAAATATTTGCATTCCCAAAGACTTTATCAGATGAATGAAAAAGATTTACAAGGAATATATTTTCAAAAGCGATGACTGGAATTCTGGTGGAAGACAGGCAATTTTGCAATAAGTAGCTCCCAGTTTATGCACACCAGTGTGACTCCCTAATTCTTTATTCGTTTCATAATCGTCAAAATACAAAATTAAGGGTAACACTAATTTGTCAAGAAATTTTGGAACAATATTTTCTTTCCAAAGCTTGCCTTGAATAATGTTGCAAAGAAAATCTGAACTATTTTCAAGTATTTTCATATAATCCAAAATTATTTTCAAGACATTTGGTAATTCGAGAAACCCTTTTAATACTAAACGGAGAGGAATAAACTGTCCATGAACGAGACTAGGCACTATTGTAATTTCACCACCAGAATTTTTTTTATCTAGAGTGGTTCCTATTACATATGTTTCAGGCTTAATAAAAGATCCACAAGATTCGAACTGTTTCGTACGTAAATGGTGACTTTCAAATCCATCAAACATATTTTGACATGAATCAAACATCCTTGTTATTTCATTCATCTCATAAAGAGAAATTTCTGTTTGCATTCTGGCTTTGTTTAATAATTCAAAAACATATTTTTTTAAAATCATTAAAAATCCTGCTCCTAAAAGACTTTTATGACAATCAATAATTTTTTGAACATTGTCTTCAGACAATGAAAAAGTGTCATACAATGAGGCAACATAGGTGATAACAGCATTTGTTAAAGCCTGATGAAAATCGTTACTATTGTTGATTTCACGAAGTTCAATATTAGAATCAGAAATATTCTTATTTTTTTCATAGTTGAACGCATCTACTGGACTTTTATTATCATTTGAATCTTTATCATCACTTGAAAATAAAATGTGAGAGGAAGTACACTCAAGTTGTGTATTTTTTGTGTTGGAATTTTTTAATTCATGGCTTTTAACATGCTTCCTATAAGCTGATAGATTATTAAAAACTCTTATACAATCACACCAACAACATACTAATCTTTTCTGAGCAATTTCATTTGAATGAAAGAAACGTATATGACCAAGAACAGCATCTGCTGTATTGTACTTTTTGTCGCAAACAAAGCACTTAAACATATTTATTTTAATAAGTATATAAGTATAATTTGAAAATAACGTTTAACGTAAACGAATTTTATAATATGATTAAATTAAAAAATAAAAATATCAATATAAAACTTATTCATTGATATTTTGATATCAAAATAAGATACTTTAATATATTAATAACTTATACTTATATACTAATAACTTATACTAAACACTTATACTTAATAAAATACAAAAAGATGACATTGAATATTTTTCATACAGAAAAGTAATTATATCAAAATGTAATATAGTAAAGAAGAAATCGCAAATAAACAGCAAATAAGAAATCAGTATCTATGAATAATTCTATCTTATAGAAATTCGATCTTCTGTACGAATTCTATCTTATAGGAATATAATTTATAGTATTATTTGATTTAAATGGCTAATGAGTGTAGTTACACTGGTAACTGAGCGTTCATCTAATAAGTAAATATCATACAAAGCTCTCTGAACAAATAACCATAAGTGATATGCTTGAACTTGATATTCAGCGTCAAGGACAAAAAACGTTTTGAAACATACGTCAACCGCTTGTAAAACGCTTCCTACTTTCCACAGAATGTTGTTGACACAGACATACGCAGCAGTGATCGAGTCTTCTATATTTCCGACAATAATTATATAAGGCTGGACAGTAGCATTGATAGAGGCATAATATTCCTTTCGTCTTTTTATAGCATTTAACACATCACCACCAATCTAATAATAACAAAAAATTATCAATTTGCACTAAGAGTAACAAATAATACAATAATTTAAAAAAAATGTTATTTATACTTACAGCTATTTTCTGAATAAATGCTTCTCTAGCCTCTTCTATTGATGGCTTAAATACTTTTTTTCCAACTTTTACTCTACCTGTTGGCTTACATATAACAGATAAGATGTATAATAAAATGTAATCTCTAACATCTGTAAAAAAAAAAAAAACAAGATAAACCAAATTTTATTTTTCAAAAGTTACTATATATGTAATTTCTGTGCTATCAATTTACTATATACCTCCAAAAATGTATTCGTTACACCATATTGAATTATTCTTCAAAAAATGAGTATTTAAATTTTCTATAATTCCACTCACCATTCGATAGATCTTTATTTTCTAAATAAGATACCAAATCCTTTGTATCATAATGTACAATATAATCCTGTGATCTTGCAAGTTGTTCCAATTTTTTGCTGATTGAGGGCCATTTTAGCAAAATATTGTTCTGCTTGCCTTCCAAACAAGCATACTTGGCAGTGACGAAATGTAAAAAATTAAAATTTTCCAAAATCTGATGAAAAAAAAATTAATTAGACTAATGCATATATATATTTTTTAAACATGGATAGTTGTCATATATAAGATTCACAAAAACATACCAGTTTATAAGCTTGTGGTTGTTGTAATATGTTATTCCATTGATCAATGTACTCTTGAGTTAAAATTTTTTTATTACTTATAAGATTTTGTAGACGAGCTTTTTGGCATATTTTCCAATTTACTACAACATCTTCAAATGGCTCTCTGTTTCGTTTAAGCCATTCTTGCGCGGCTATTGTTTCATCCAATAAAATATCTGAAAATTATTGCATAAAAAACATAAAATTTAAAAAATCTTAATAACAAATAAAAATGTAAAATAAAATTTACCATCAATAGGAACCAAATCATCTGTATTTTGTATGTTTCTTTTTTCTTTCGAGGATAAAATTGCTCCCTTCTTACGCAGCCAGGATTTAGCATTCTTTACTTTTATAGGCAATTTACCTTTAGCTAACAATTGACTTTCTCCTTCTGTTTTTGGAGGTATATAGTAAATTGATATCTAGAAAATAATAGAAGCATGTATGATCTAGAAGAATGTAGCAAATTGACTTTGGAAGTTTTAGAAAAATAACTATACCACAGAATGTCAAATAAAATTTAGCAGTATTCGTTATGCAGAAAGAACACATTAATTTTTTAAATTATTACCTCTTCTGTGGGAAATTGTTCACAAATCTTATTGGCAATTATTTCGTAATGCTGATGCTGTGGACTAAAATAAATAAAATTTAAAAGTAATAAAATAATTATATTAAATTATATTAATTTATAAATAAGTGAACAAACATACAACTCAGTTATTTGAAGCAGCCACTTGATAATAGTTTCTACTATAATTTTACGATCATTTTCATTCAGTGTGCCTGATTTTGAGTATCCAATAAGTACACCATTAGCCTTGGTATCTGATTTCAATAACTTATCCAGATCCTAAATTTAAAAAACAAAATAAACAGGGTTATTATACCACAACTATTTAAAAAATTAAAAGAACAGTATAATGATCAAATATGACATTATGCAGAATAAGAATTCCTAATTAAAAACAAAAATTAATTCTCTAATTCACTGTCCATAAAAGATTTACTATTTATAAATGTTTGGATACATGCAACAATAAATTTTTATTTAATTACTTACTATTTCTTCTACTTCAACTAAAGCCCTTATATTATTTCGCCGTTTACTTCCCAGTTGGGAATTATCAAGTAATGGTTTTACTAAATTTGATGATCGCAAAGGTTCTTGTAATTCTTTTCTATGTGCTGATGACTGAGATGTTGATGGTTCTGAAGGTTTTTGTGATTCTTCTAATATATATATCACTGACTGAGATGATGATGATCGTGAAAGTTCTTGTGATTCTTTTAATATGTCTGCCGATAACAGAGATATATCCGATGTATCCAAATATTGATCTGATGTGTTAGTATCAAGTATCTTCAAAAGAAAAAAGTAAACGTATTTGTATTAGATATGTATAAAACTTTTTTGATGATTATATCTACTTAATAAATAAAATAAAATAAATTTTAGAAGCAAAACTTAGAAAAAATAAAAAAAAAAAAAAAGAAAAGAGCAAAAACGAGGTAAAATTAAAAATATAAATATAAAAGAAAATTTAAAAAAGAAATCTAAAAATATAATTTTATGATTAATTTGTTAATTAACTGAATTGTTTTTAAATGGAAATAAATACCTCGTCAGTGATAGGAGATGAATTTAAAGGAATCCTGTTAACAGTTGGCAATGACGAGGATGAAGACGTTAATGATGGTGTGCAGGAAAACGATTCCAAAAATGCTGAGTTAATGTTCTATAAAAATAATGAATTAACATTAAATTATCGTTTATATAATTTGCAATTAACAGATCTGTATAATAATGTGGTATATATTTTGGCAGGTTGACTGTAATATATTAAATAATATAAATAATGCCAAAAATTTCAGATTATACATTAAAAAGATTATATCATATACCTTTTACTTCAAAATATAAATGTATTAATGCATTCAATCATAACACGAGCACAAAATATAATCTTTTTCATGCACCAGTGATTTAAAAAGAGAAAATAATAAAATAATTATAGAATTATTGAATAATATTATACAACTTCTTATTAAAAATAAAAACATATTCAATAAAAAGTTGTAATGTTTAACTAAATCTAAAACAGAGAAATGTCCTTGAATACCAAAAAGGAAATAGAAAGATCATGCTTACAAGTTTATTTGAAACCATAAAAGAAGTGTACTTGTGCATAAACTTCAATTGATCTCCTATAGTAAAAGATGGAGTGGGAAATAGCACAGGAATTTGACTTGGAGTTAAGTTCAAAAATGTATTCAAGTCCACACCATTGTCTAAAGAAATCGAAAAAAATTAGAGTTAAAACAAGTAAAGCTTCTACAAATAAAGTTATAAAAGTTGATCATAATATTGATAAAATTAATAAGTATATAAATGAAAATAATAAGCATTTTAACTATAAGAAAATCTAAGCACTAATCATATAATCTTTTTCCTATTTCTTTATATATATGTATGTAATTGTGAGTCTAATTATTAATTGATATTAATCGAATCAGAATTAAGATGTTGTATAACTAGTTTTGTCGAATATATACTAATAAGCTGATATCTACCAAGTAACACTTTGACATAGAAAAATCGGATAAAAATATATTTCTTTTGATGGTTATGTTGTAGTCAATTAATATATGTTCAAGAAAGCTTATAATGTAACAAGTAAAATAGCATTATATAAGTATATATAAATCAAATATCAGATCATGTATATATATCTCAGCAACATATCCATATATATATTCGACAAAACTAGTCATACATCACCTTAATTCTTCGATTAATATCAATTAATAATTAAACACAATTACATATTATGTATAAATAAATATATGTATATATACTTACTTGAGAAATGAGATTCGAGATGCGACATCTCCATATTTTTTAATATGTCTTCTACAGTTAACATTTTTAGATCCATCATTACTTCAGATCCAGGATAACGTCACAGATTTAAAACAAAGCGTAAAAAAGTGCGCGATACCACCAGAACTTGGCACGGTTCTCCCCTCGTCGCCAGACTCAGATCTTCGGTGTATCGGGTTTTGGCGGATGTCGTCGTCGCTCGACGGGACAGCCCAACGAGTCCCCCCGATCTCTTCGATATTCCGGGATGGAAAGTCTCGGCGACGCTGACAGCTTTTTCGGCGTCGTCTCGCGTCGTACGCACGTACACACGCACTCGTGATGCCTGCGGACGCCTTTAGACGGCCTTGAATCACGTGAGGAAGAATTCGCAGGCCCGCCTGGCCGCGGATCTACCGGACGACGCTCCTTCCTTCGCAGACTCCCGATTCTCTCGCCTTCTTTTGGCCGGACGAGTCGAAACGTTTTCTTCTCACTCGCGCACGTTGTCACTTGACGTGTTTATTATTACTCCACGGCGAGAAGCGAGCAAAAGTTGCCGTTAAAGCAGCCGTTATGGCAATGAGTCGTCTCGCGGTGGGTGCGTGAACACGTATCACGTCGACAAAAGAGGGTAGCACACACATCGGTTTCGCGGCGCGCGGGGGGCGGTCGCGCGGATCGCGCCTAATGTTATGGCGCTAACATGGCGCGTGCGTTAACGTCGTATGAAGATTAGTTTAAACGCAAGAATATATAAGCTTAAATTTATATTATTATTCTTGTCTCAAGATATTAAGTCAATCTTATTTTATTCGAGAGAAGAGAATAGGAATTATTGATTTAATCTCAATATTGTTTTATTTTTATACTACTTCAGGTTGTGATGAGATTAAACATGTCAAGAATACTTTTTGTCTCGTTATTAGAAATCTTTTCTGAGGGTGTGCTAATAGATCGCACTTTTCTCCCGCTCTCTGTCCCGCTCGTTTCTTCAGCCTTTTGTTGCCAGGACCGCATTATGTCGCGACAGTTGCATGCCTAAGGTGTGTATACATTCTTTGATCCTGGTTTATGTGCGCAACGCTGGAAATAGGCGAATCTATCTACCGCTCCCGCGTCCTCCACGAAGTATGCGAGGATTTTAATTTCACTCAAAAAAGAGAAGTAGTACTTTAAAAAGTGCACAAAAGGAGTCGGCTTCCGAGAGAAATTAGTTTTGTCGAGCTCCATCTCCGGCGGCGGCGACGGCTGCTGCTGCTGCTGCTACCGCTGCTGTTGCTGCTTCTATTGTAGCTACATCCGCGAACTGATATAAACGCGCGCATAGTTCAAGATGGCCCGGGGAAAACGCAGTTTGCTGTTACGCGGAATGAATTCCAACCGAAACGGCGCTTGTTTAAACGAGAATTAACGGGATGTCCGTTGTTCGCGATATTAATTGCCGGTAATAAGCGATTTATCGTTTAATGGCTCTCTGGCGAGAATGTATCGCCCGTTATGCGGAGTCAAATTTGATTTCGATCTTTGGCCGCCATTCGTTTCGTGACTAATACATGCGATTTTCAGAGAAAGGCAACCGCAATTTTTTAAAGCCATTTTTCGCTCGATGAATTTACACGGGTATTGTTAACCGGTGTTTTCAAAAACGATTCGGTGTATAACTTTTCAGAAAACGTTGATCTATTTTTATAAAATTTACGTAAACAGTGAAATAGATAAGGAATCTCAGTTACGCGACAAATGTTATTCAAACTCTCTAAATCTGAATTAGTGACTATAATATATTATATTCACTGATTCATATTTAGAGAGAACGCATATTTTAACTCATGATGTTTTTCCATTTGCTAAGATATTTAACCGCGACATTGCGAAGTATATTACAAACGCAGTTTCTGCGCGTTATTAATTTACTGTGTTATTTGCACCAATAACTGTGTACAAATGCAGTCATGTTAACATAATGTTAAAATTAACATAAAAATTTTAATCTATATACTTCAATGACTTGTGTGTTATTTATGTCTCATTAAAATTTCAAAATCTTCTATTTCTTTATTTAGCATCATGCGAAATATACTATATTTGCGCATGTATTATTGTTTTGCTAACAACTATCTTATTCAAATAGAATTTTCTTCTCTTAAGTAATTAGTTATAACTTATAACAATGCGAGCATAAATTTCATAAAGCAGTGAGCAGAGATAAAACTACTTTACTAAAATATTAGATAACGGAGTAAAACTAGAGAATATTTTACTCTATATCTCTCAATCTCCCGCTCGTCGTTCATTTTCGAGCATTCATCGTCTCCGCGATTTTTATTAAGATCCGCGGTTATCGGCAACAAATTTTTTCCGGCAAGCGTGAAATCTTGAATCTTGCCACATTACTTAAACCTCTCTATATTTTCAAAGTCGCGGGGAAAGATCAGGGTAAAGGGGGAAGAGCGCGACAAGGCCACACGCAAGCAGCAAGCTGGGATACAGCACGAAGTCTGTTTTATAATGGCGTACGCCTTAAAGCCGATTTGTTGCACGCTCGTGGAGGTAGTCGCGCGAGATACGGCACGATTAAGGGTAAAAGTTTCCGTCGGGTTCGCCGCGCGCGGGAAGGATCTCGCGTGCACCGGATGAGCCCCGGTGCACTCTCGAAAGTGAATACCCGGGAATTACTGGCGGCTGAAGAAGGCGCATTCTCTCTTTCTACCTTCCTCTCGACTTATCTGTCGGTTTATTTATGAAGCATAAATTCGCGTTTCGCACTGCGTATGTATACGGGAAACCTGGGACGCGGCCGCCGCAGATATTTCGGGGATAATTCCCGCGGCGGATGTTTCCGAAGTTGTTGTGAGCTCACACTGGGGGATGAGAGTTGCGCTGCACCGGTATGATATCGCCTAACTCGACGCGTGGCATATTGCTTGAGCAATATTCGTATAGCTCAAATGCAATCGTGTAGATGGAGCGATGCTGACTGTGCATTAACGTACACAATTTTATATTTGCTCACGTTTTCCCATCGATTGATGATGGCCGAGATTTTTACTTTAATGCTGAGCGTTACCTCAGTATCATTTCAGAGAGTTTCATTTTCGAGGTAATAAATATGGAAAAATGTATGTTATGCATTTTCAGTGTCACGTTTCCGTCGTTCGAGCGTAAATAGCTATATAATGCCTTCTCATGTATATTTAGCATCGAAATTTGAACTCGCTCTCAAACCAATCGGAGTTTAATGATATAAAAGTACGATTTCTATATATTCTCATACATACGTTAAATATGTTAATGCATAAAACGGTTTAATGCATAAAATATGAAATATTCGTTTTTGGCGAATAGCTTCGTCATTGCAAATACAAACGATCGATGTAACTTGTGATAGCAATTACGTCTTTACGAGATTTGCTTTTTACCCGGGAAAACACGGGAAAACCACCAATCAGCGAGCTGGTTTGTTTCGCTCGTAATCAGTCGAATAAACAGATCCGGTTACTGTATTATTGCTAGCAGAGTTTACATAGAAAAGGGATAACGACTCGCACACCGACGCTTCGCATTAGAGATGATTAATCAATTATGGGCATTTAAAACCGGAATCATCAAAATGCTAATTTTCACAAGTTCGCGCACTATGCCGCGAGTTCATTTGCTTAAATCAACCGCGCGGAAGTTCGACGCAGGTATTTATGACGTGCAATTAGGCGACGGATTTACCTACTATAAATATATTAAATTCTGTCATTATTATTTTCTCGCACAAAAGGTTTATTTCAATCCAATTTCATAATTATATTGTACATCGTAAATAAAGCAGAAGAATTAAAATTACTATGTACACAAAACTCATATTTCATTTTGTTAAAGCGGGATCTTTTCAGAAGCTACCTCAGTGGTAGATTACTACGAGAAAGATACGGAAACAAAGTTCACCATTGTCAGTTATAGCCGAGTAGCATTAATACATATATTTGTTATTGAAATACATTAAAGGAATATTCTACAATTAATTCAAACCAATTTAAAATACACAAACGTAGTCAAAATCAATAACATAAATTAATATGAGTAGGTTAATATGTATATAATAGAAAATGAACTGAATATTGAAATAGTAAAGTTAATTGACGAAGAAAATAGTAATTTTAATTAAAAGCATATATAAATTCACATAAATTTGAGACGCAATTAATTTAATAATTAATCAATGTATATCGTAAACTTTGGAATCGCGTAGAATTAAATAATTTTAATAATTAAAGAAATAAACGGGTTACGATAATTTAATAATTGAAGAAATGAACGGGTTACGATTTCACAAATAATTGCGATCATGCAGTATTGTTTTCCGGCGTCATCGTACTTCAAAATAAGGATCGTTCAAAATGACAGACGTCTCACACGATGTGGCGTATAACGATTTTAAATGAGGCAGACGTAACGTACCTTGGTCAAAGGATGCTCTGTTAGGGAACAAATCGTCATGATCCAGTTGGATCCACTCATTCACTCGATTGTAAGGCGAGGAATGTTGTGAAACTTCCGTAGAGCGAAAAGGTGAGAACCTTCAGGATCCGTATTTCACCTCCTTAGAGGGTTGGTTTAATCACTGCAGGACACTTCCGATTCACTTTCCAACCGTAGTAGGGAATCGTCAAGATTATAGCGTAGGCGGAAGACCGTCAGGTCAGGTCGGGGTATTAAGAAGCCGAGTTTTCCTCAATCAGGGAACAGGGACCGTACTTCTCTTAGTGCCCATCTACAATAAGTGTTTTAAGCCCTAAGCCCTAAGAAATTGGCCAATCACAGTCAATTATTCTCCTCAAATTTAATTGTGATTGAACAATTTCTTAAGTCTTAGGGCTTAAAACACCTATTGTATAGATGGGCACTTACTCGTCCGAATTTACGTTAAAGAGTGCGAGAAAATCAATAGTCCTAGTCTTTTTTTTTTAAATTTATTTATTAATTTGCAAACGTTGTTGCTAATGTGCCGGTCACATACTACGTCGCTATCCCGATCGCGCATGCCTTCAATCATGTCATACGAGACACGTTTCGCACTTCACGCAAACTTTAAACACATTTAATCACATGGATTTTATATTAGAGACATTTTATGAGTGTGTGTAAACTTTCGGTTATGTTTCGCATAATTTATTATTCGATGGGTTAAAGTTAAAGCAATAATATGTTTCATGTAGAGAAAGGAAGCCGTCTCTCTATGTATAGATGAACTATCTTGAGTGTACTTGGCACATATCTATTTATATTTTAAATCAAATTTGTTTTTTATTTATACAAACTTCGCATATGCACTCTCTAAATTTCTTGGAGTAGAATCTTACTTGAAAAGAGTGAGATCCCACTCTTACGAATAATGAAAATACTGCCAATCTAAATAGAGCGAATTTTTACTTTGCGAAAGAGTGCTTATTCACTTTTTTACTTGGAGTGATTGTTCAACTCTGGAAAGAGTGACATGTTTCACTCCCGTTATTCACTTTTTACTTGGAGTGATTGTTCAACTCTAGGTAAAGAGTGACATGGTTCACTCTAGTGTGGAGTGAAGATTTCAATATTCTTTTAGAGTGAGATAATATTTATTTCACTAATGTCCATTTCTACCAATGTAGATTAACTTCAATCTCGGTTTATGTTACTTTTTATCCTTTTCTAATTTTTGTAACTAGAAAAAAGATAAAAAATAAACTAAATCGAGATTAAAGTTAATCTATAACATTGGTAGAAATAAACATTAGTGAAATAAATATTAATTATATATCTTTATTGGTAGAAATAGACATAAATAATTCGACGCTCCTGATGAGTTACTTCATAGTATCTTTATTATAAAGTGAAAAGTACATTTTAGGAGCACTCTGGTTATTAAAACAACTCATTCGACACTGTTTTATTGTAATTATCAATAATCTTTGATTGCTTTCACTTTAATGTCTGTAGATTTTCAGATATTGCTAGCGGATGTTTATAAAATTGCACGGCCGTATATTCCACATGTGCTCCGGTCTAATTCCTAATTCATTTCGTTTTCATCATCCTCAATCCCATCGTCACTATTAATATAATTATAAACTTTTTAGTGCGTTTTGTCAGTAACGAGAACATAAAAAAATATTTAGTCCAGTAATTACATACCTTTCATCATTTTCTTTTAGCGTTACATTTTGTAACGTTGTTTCTAATGCAATGCTGCATCCTTTTGGTTGATGAAGTTGCATTACGCAGGCCGTTATAAAATCGTAAAAGTTCACCAAATCGGATGCGAAGTCTACGTCAAAACAGTAGTGCAACTTTAGTAGAATGTCGAATGCTATGATAGCATTAGCTCCAACTTGGATCAAATGGCCATCGGTCATTATATAATAAATTCCTCTTCTTTCTTGTCCTGTCTTGGAACAAACTAAAAATGGTTGAACATTTCTAGTTCCTCGATTCGCAGGTGCGAGATGTAACAAAAGATCATCGGATGCCTGAAAATATTTCATATAAAATAAATAAATTATAAATTATTAAAATAATGTTAAATTGGCATTAGT
Source organism: Temnothorax curvispinosus (assembly GCF_003070985.1). NCBI lineage: Eukaryota > Metazoa > Arthropoda > Insecta > Hymenoptera > Formicidae > Temnothorax > Temnothorax curvispinosus. Next base: position 24,437 of record NW_020227740.1, read on the forward strand.
TTGGTCACATTGTAAAAATATGATATAAATATAAATAATGACTTTTATTCAATACAATGATTAATGAATCTTTTTAAAAGTTAAGTAATTCGCTAATGCTTAAATTGATATAAGCAGTTTAATTTTTGATCAAAAAATTAAATTTATTAAGATTGGTGAGTTTTATATGCGCGTTATTCAAAAGTCACTAAAATATTTATTAATGAATAGTTTTACGATTCTTCATATTTCATCAACTTATATTACAAACAATCAGTTATTATCAATATTCAAAATGTTGGAAATGTCTTGTATCACAAAGTTACCTTAATAAGAATCACTCAAATTTTTTTTACTTACATGAATAAATTGAGATCCGGATACATTTGAGATCCGTACGTCAAAAAATCAAAGCAATAGCGAATACGGAATTTGAATTTACTTTTTCATTATAATTATTATGGACGATAATTGTTTCTTTAAACGATGCTCGTGTTCGGATATCTATATTTCGTATCGTCGCTTTGAATTTTTCGCCGTTTCAAGAGTAATTTGCTGGGTGTTTCTAATAGGTTGAGAGTGTGAGATAATATACGAAGTATTAAATCGTCTTAAAAAAAAGTAACATGATATATCGACAGTTTATTAATAACATATTTTTTATGGGATTTATAGTGCAAACAAAATACATGTGCGACATTTCTGATTATTTTTGGACGATCTTAATTAACCGTTGATTCAGTTGTATTATACTTGTATATTGTATTGTACGGTATACGTGTTAAAATGTATCACCTTAAAAATTACCTTTTTTAAAAGAAAAAGAAAAAAGAGCGCCATATCCGCGCCCGTGAAAATAGTTATTGCGAAACAATATTGTTTTAAATAATTTTTGTTACAAAAATAGTAATATCCATCGTGCCAGCTGAGCATGAGTTTACAAATATCAGCCGGTGTCGCCATTTTTTGTTATATTGTATTTTAAACTTTTATAAAGTCAATTTCTCAGTGCGAGGAAGGAGGATAAACCATTTTTTTTCCTTTCGTTAGTTGTTATATAAAATTAAATTTATGGGATGGACGTGTTCGTGACGATGATCGATTGGGATATAACGCGAAGAAAGTTTTGCTCCATTTTTTTAATTATCAATTGAGACCAGTGCAAGCTATATAGGCAAGTCGACCGTAATTTCCAAACTTTCAAAGTTGCTCGATGGCTCCTTGCTCAGCCCTCCTCCGACCTGGTTTGGCCGATGCGGATCGGTAGGATACAGTATCCCGCACATTGCTCCTTATCCTTACGAGGAGAGAGACGCGACCCCGTTGTCGGGCTGCCGCGAGGGCTGACCCCCGAAGCTCATTTGGCTCCTTCTGATTAAACTCGAGTCAGTACAATGTTTACGCTACCGCTGCACTCCTCGCCTCATTCTACTTCCGGCGTTCTCCATTATTCGCGAGATTACTCATTTTCCGAGCAATTTAACTCCTCAAAATTCACGTAAATGCGTTTACGCGCGCGCTCACTCGCGCAAAACTTCATTCTCATGATACTCGTCGTAATCCTCGATTTAATACATGGCACAGTGTACTGCTTTTGATAGCGACAATGAACGAACGACATGTCGTACTTATCAAACAATTGTTCCTTTTTGCCCTTTTTCCTCCCTCTTTAGACTTTCTCTTTACCTACTCTGGGATTACTTATTTCGGGAAGAAAGAAAATCTTCCGATGCGCGGATTCATCTCGTGCGCATTACGCGCTACGCTATTTGCACTTCTTCGCGAAATCGGGTGGAAGGCATTTTCTCGAACGAGGAAATCGCAATTTTCGTCTGTGACATCGGAGTGGGGAATTGTCGTTTTTTATCTTGTGAAAATGAAAGACGGTAAGCAATTTTGACGTCTTTGGAAAAAACGAAACAAAAAAGATTGATAATATCATAAATTTCAAATTATTAAATCGTACATCGTACTTAACAAGTACAAACAATTTTTTTAATTGATAATTTAAATTGTGTGAATTTTAATTTAACAATAAATGAGAAACAATCTAAAAGAACTGCAGGTGCCCTGTTTTTACATTAAAGTAGCTCTTAAATATGTACTAAGATCTTGACATTATAATAGACTATGCATATTATTTAAGAAAATATTTATTAAAGTATAAGACAAGTACAAATAGTATTCTCTTCGTGTCTCTTTTAAATAAATAAATTAATACTTTATAAAATAGCTTTTTTCTGTGATTTTTGTTTGAAATATTTTTCTTACATAATAATTAACAGAATTATTTATGATAGACTCGATCGAATGAGCAGAAAAAGAGACGGTATACTGGACAAATTTACTGATAAAACTTTACCAGACAGTTTCTAAACTCTCTGCACGTAACCTACGTTGATTAAAAGGGGAAACTGTCGTGTTTCCCATTGGGTGTAAATATTTGCTATTACTGTCGATAATTGAACTACGATTGGGTTATTGTGTTGCAAATAGTATTTATAGCATAATTAGAATGTACACGATAAGCTAATGCATCTGTAATGCATATATCTCTTTCTGATCCGGAATAAATCTCTCCACACGTAATTAATACAATTTTAATATAATCCGAATGCAAATTATGCTCTATATGATTTTCATTATACAAAGATAAAGACAAGAGGATGAAAATAGTTTCTTTGAAACTTTTCTCTGCTTACTTTGAGACAATAAAATGATATTTAATCTTATATCTGTTATGTTATGATAAAATTTATATGATGTTCTAAAATTTAATATTGTGTTTAAATTAAGACCTAATTTTAGTCTATATTATACATATATATTGAATTTTTCCTTTTTCTATTTTTTCAAACTAGAAAATTGCAGTGCATTGTTTTCATTCTTCTCGCTCGTGGCAATTTGCATTCAAAATTTTGTTTTTGGCAGATTCTTATGAAATAAGCGATCACGAGATTTCTGGTCGAGAGAGAACTGTCCGCGAATGTGACGGATGAGGTGTCGGAATTCACCGAGAAGAAAGCGCAGGAATGATGTAATTGAAGACTAGGATCGTTGAAAAGATCGGCGAACCGTCATTGGTCTCGCCGATTTCACCGTCGCGTCGTCGTCGTCGTCGTCGTCGTCGTCGTCGTCGTTGTCATTTTTTTCCCGGCTGCATAGCGATTCAATTGAAGCATTAACTAATTCGCGAACGACATCGTGTTTCCTGACGGCGACGTCGCCGATTTACGAGCGACGGGGAAAAAGGAAAATGAAGGATATTCTCAATCCAGAAATATTGCTATTTCTTGATCGCGATTAAAGCGTCAACTAACGCCGTGATATTTTTTACTTTTTTTTCTTATTTGTTTTTTTTTTTATATTCTTCATAAAGTATCTGCATTATAGTAGATCCCATCGCGCTATACTTATAATAGTTAAGAATTAATCTTTTCATACCGATAATAAAATTGTGGGAAAGCGAATGACATAAAATTTTTGCGCGCAAACGAGTTTCGAAATATTAGTCATCGACGAAGTTTGTTCGGCGGAGAAAAATTTATCAATACGCGCGGGGATATATATTAATTTCGTCGGCGTACTTTCTCAAGCGGAATTTTATTCCGTTTCTTATCGACGCGCAGGCAGTTATTGGAAAGAATCCGGTGATTTATTACTCCATTCCTGCTCGAATGTTCCAAGGGTCGAACTACGGAGGGAGAAACTAAGGCGAGGAATTCTTCTTTAGCAAAAGGGCTGTTTATCGGGAATGTTTTTACGGCCATCACCGGATTTACTTTTCTCGTATAAATTAAGTCTTTGTGAAGTGGAGCTCTCTTTAATGCTTTAAGTGTACTATTGAAGAAAATTCACTTAAGCGTTCAATTGTAGATAGTAATTAGAACCTAAAGTAGTTGTGATTAGAATTATATTTAGAAATGTTCATTTTCCAAGAAGTTAATATTTATTGCTTCTATAAATTCTTCTTATAAATGTCAACATTGATGACGAATATAAAATTTTAATAGTTAAAGATTTGTAATTTATGAGACATTAAATACAGTCTTTATATATATATATATATATATATATATATATATATCTCTCTCTTTTTCTTGATATTTCTGAAAATCCAAGTAAGTAATATTGATTCTTGCGACGAACGCGCCGAGAATAAAAAAAAATCTTCCATAACTAACGCGTGAGAAAGGAATGAAGAATATTTTTCCACTAACTGCCGTGACGCATGTCAGCTCGACGACTTCATCGTCGAGGAAGCGTGCTGGAAGTCGTATACTCCAGCTTCACCACACGATTTCCGCATAGCGTTAAGAATTGCATTTGCTGCCCCGTTTCCCTGCGCCGATTCCCCAGCGGAAATCGGACCCGATAAAATGCGGAAACCCTTGAAAATTTCATAACGTTCCATGCGTTTCGCAGCCGCATTCCTTGAGGACGAGCTTCTCTCTTTTCCACAGCACTCCGTGCAGAGATGTTTTGAAATGTCCCTGTTACTCGTGACACACTTAGAATTCTATGGCATATTTTATGTGGATGGATAACCGTCCTTTTCGTCTTAACGCTTTATTTGATTTTCTACGAAATTGTTATTAGTATTTTGCAATAAATTTTTTATTTAATTCTCGATTTTTATGTTATACTAATATGCAATTAAAATGAAGAGACACGGTGTCTCGCGCCAAATGCATGCACAAGCAGCGAGATCGGACCGTGCATCTTTACATGAGCTTACTTGAGCGGATTATTGGATTTTAGTAATGACTGGATCAATCAAGTTCTTAATCCTCGGACGGTCGCGTCAAAATTTGAAACAGGAACAGTGTAGATCACATCCCAGAGTATTTTTTTTTTGTAAATGTTAATGAAGAAAAAATTTTTACTTTTTTTTATGATTTTATAAATCTTTAGACTTATCTTTAACATAATTTCTAAAGTAAAAAAAAAAAGACTTCCAACAATGGTAAAATTTTTTATTATGATCGCAAAAATATACTAACTGGGGGTGCCTAACACTCCACGCGATCTTCCGAGGATTAATAAGCTTAATTAATGTAAAATTACATAAAATTCGAGTCGCTCTTCACTCTCTATAAATCATTGTTTTTAACTTATTTTTTTTTTAAAGTTAGTTATTAAATTATTCTCAGATATTAGGTGTCTAGTTACGAAAAATATTTCCGCTCCAAATATTTTTTGTCAATTATCGGAATGTTACGAGTTGATAAATATCTGCGATAAATATGATTCGTCGAAATTATTTGAAAACCGATTCGCTTGAATGATCGCGACCGATTCAGAATAGAGCAAGAGTCATACGAAATGATGGCAGGGTTAGAACCAAAAGCTGCGAAAACAGTGAAGCGGTCCTTGAATTCGATGGTCCGAGAACATCCGCGTGACAATGAGAAATGTTACTAGTGCGCGTAACGTATCCGGGCTATTCACGAAAGCTCGTATCTTACGCGTAATGATATCTATGGGAAAACATATATGTATAATATTGGATAGGATTTGATCCGCGAAAACCAACAATATATAATACGTGATGAAGTTTTACAGCATTGTGTGTGAATCAATAACAGAATTTTTCTATCGATGCGAAATAAAAAAAAAGAGGTCGTAGTTTTTGAACGAAATACTATGTACAATTCAAATATAAATATTAGATATATACATAGTATAGTTCACACGATACCACCGATCAATTTTTGTCGTTTTGTTTATAGCTCGACAAATTTTGGAGATTATTTTTGTCCAAGAATTTTCGACTTTAATTAATCTTTAAACATTACGCCGTATTACGAGGTAATATTTAAAGATTTTTGTGCGGTAGTCGTTGGAATCCATATATAGCTCCGTTTTATGAGAACACTGGTTCGCGAGAATCCAGTTTCGCACGCGCGATATATATCGTTAAATTTCATGTAGGGTCTCGCAAACCTAGTATTTCTAATCGCGGCATTCTCATTCCGGCGATGCGGCATATCATTTAATCATCACCGTTAACTTCCGTGCGACTACGATCGCATGCGATATAATGCTTGTTCAGATGGAAATACGCGCGGTCATATAGCGACGTCTTTCTGTTGGAGTTACCGGTACAAATAAGTGAACGTAAAATACTATGGCGGCTTAAATTGCGCATGGTCCCATATGAATTTTCGTTTTAGGCGGGCGAGTCCCGCCGCGGGATGCACTAGAATCGCCGTATTATGATAATCTATCGCCCATATGATTCTTCGATACGCGCCTTCGGATCTATCTGTCTCAATTTATAGCAGGGGTTATCGCCGGACAGGACACGAATCGGTGTGAGAATTCCACCGCGATTATTATGCCGCGCGATAGCTCCGGCCGGCGAGCACATTTGACCATTCAATGGGTAAATTTAATTCCAGTTTTGCTGGGTCACACACCGCAATGTTTGCTTAATGATATTGGAATTTTTGTTCTGAAATTTGCTGCAATGCAGAAATTTCGATGCGGATTAAAAATATACTATTAAAAGGGCAATTGCGAATTTAGCTGCGAATTTATGCATCGGGAACAATGAGCGGAACGAGCCCGGATTAAAAAGATTGAACGTTTGTGCAATTTAGTAATATGCTTTTTTGCGTCCAAATAATTTTACGGAACAAGAAAAATGGTAAAACTCGGAAAAAGCAATAGCGTGAAATCTCATTGAATCTTCGCTTCGTGTGCGTCGTATACATTAATACAGTCGATTCTTTATATAGATCACGCTCCGTCCATCGATATACACCGGAATGTTCGTCGAATGCACCGGAATCGCCGTATTATGGTAATCGATTGCCCATTCGCGTTCACGATACGCGTCTTTACGTTCTTTTCGGGCCATGCAAGCATGTTATGATCGAACGTCCCCGTAATGTTTGCAAAAATTTCTATGGATCGTATATAGCGTGGCGAGTGTGTATTCGACCGTTGAAGCTTCGTTGCACTGCATATATTCGCTTCTTTTTCATGATAATATATCACAATTCACCCATTCTTTTTGAGTTAACGCAGTGTTAACGAGAAAATCAATTGTTATGATTTTATCTCTTGATATAGGGTAAACACGGGTAAGATGGTTATTACAGGAAGCAAAGTCGTGCCCGAGACCTGAAGGTCAGCAGAATAAGAGAATGAAAACGGGCGATATAGAAGTGTACGTAGATATATCGTATAAACGTGTTCAGGGTGCGCAAGAATTTGTAGTGCTCACGATATGTGAAAACAATATGCAGTATTATTTTCGAAACTAGGTCAAATGCAAAATGTATTTTTGTTGACAATATTTAACGCAGTTTATAAGAGCCACTGTAAGCACAGTAAGAGAGATGTATCGAAGAGTAGAGAGAATGGGAGGTTTTTCAATCAGTCTGGTTTTGTGCGAGGCCATTATTGTTATCGTTATCATAACTCGATACGGATTGCGACTGGAAAAACCCGATGTTCCTCGTACGTCCATTGCTTATTCCTGGACTTTGAAGTCACGTAGGTTTGGTAATAAAACTCATGCGATGGGAGTAAAGCCGCCGTTTCACTCTACTTTTGCCTAAAACAGTTTCTTCGAGTTAGCGGAACTCCGAGAATTTCGACAGGCACGACAGAAGTGGTAAGCGCCCGTCGCGTCGCGGCAAACTCTTTTCAGAACGCGCAGTTTATTTCGTGTTCCCTGCGTTATGAGAATTTCGACGTGCATCATCGATTAGCATCATTGTTATTTCTATTAGATTCTGAGCATTCAGAATCTGAATTATCGTCTGAACTATTATCTTCTTCATCTCGTCCAGCTCCTTGTGCTGCTTCCAAGTATTGTGATAGGTATTTATATGATTTCTTTTTCTATGACAGGTTGCCTATAATGAGTTAAGTGTATTTTATCTGCATGACCCATGAAGTTTGCCAGTGATGAAATTTCATTCTCTGATAAATTGTAATTAATACACATGGTCGCTATATGTTTCCGTAATTCAGTTGCACGCAAAGTTTCAGGATTTTCAGCACCGCATTCTACTGCATACTGTCGCAACAGATCACATGCCAAGAGGTATCTATGCTTATTTTTTACAAGAAAAGGAAGACCAAACATATACGGATTCTTTGTTGAAACTTTTGCAGCTTTTCTATGCTTTAATATTATATCAATGCAATCTCTCAATTCTCCCGTCAATAGAATTGGTACTGTTCGTCCAAGTTTACCTCTTAATGTAAAACGTACATATTAGCTGTCTCTTTGGCACGTGTTGAAAGTGCTTCATACATTTCATTTGTTTGATAAATTAATTCCTTCGTAAACCTTGTAATCTTCGATGAGTGTGTTCTTTGTATCTTTCCGGCTCTACGACGGTTGAATACTTGTACTGATGTCAATGTTACTTTGGCGAGTTTAAGCCATGGTTCGTAAGAAAATCCTTCTCTCAAAACGTTATAAGCTGTTTGACGTTTTTCTTGTAAAAAGTTGTGAAGCCTAATAATATCCGATTTAGAAGGGAGAACAATTCTTTTACGTCTTTTATTTTGATTCATTGTTTCAGATATTGTTTTCGTAATATGAGTTGTAATATAATCTTCTGAAAATACTTTTAAAAAATCTTTAGCAATTAATTTTTTATCACAGTTTTCTTTTCTAATATATCGATTAATTAACATTTTTCCAAGTTTTTTTATTAAACCTCAAAGTGACGATGCTAATGATGGAATTTTATAATATTTTCCGCATAAAGATAAACCTGCTAATGTGTTAATTGCTTCAATACAGGCACTGCTGTATCGTGGAAAATAAATGGATGCAAAATCTGTAATGTCAGAACATTTATGTTTCAATATTTGTAGTAAACGGCCGACTCTTCTTAGTTTCTGTCTTATCATGCTATCATTATGCTCTGATGCTTTATATTTTTCACACTGTTGATTTCCGAATGCAATTATTAATTCGTTATATCGTATTAGTCGTACTATGTCATCTTCTTTTAATACGGGAAAAACACGTAATCTTAAGACACTATATTCGCTTCAGGATGTATTCGACCTATTATTGTTTTTCCTAAAACTGATACCGCTCTTGTATCTTTGTTTCTAGGACCAATGCATTTTCGAGAATGATGTCTCCTTGTAGCTTTTACTTTAAAACGTGTTACAGAACATGCAAAATGTTTTTTTTTTGCCTGCATTAGTTGACAAAACAAACATTTCTGCATCTCGAGCACATTTTCCTGATACATTTAACGATGTTGATCTTGATCTTCTGGAACGGTCCCTTCCCAGTAGGCGAGCGCTTGTCATACGTTATCTTTCATGGTCTTGTACGACAGACGTTTGTGATTGTCGTCTAATCTACCCCACGCGTAGCTCGATGATTCTTTTTCTCCCATTATGCGAGAGGGAAATACTTGCACGTGTTGTCGCAAGTAATCGGCGATGTCGTCTATCGCCTTCTCTTCATCCGTGATACGAACTGTCATTCTTATGACTTTTGCGATGGTAGACTTTTGTGGATGTATCATCTCCTTTGCTACGTCCTTGGCTCTGAGTGGTTTAGACGTGACGCGCATCGCATCCCTATCTTTACGCGTGCATTTCTCCCATTTGTTGGCCAGTGTTTTAAGTTAAAAGGCCTTATTGGTGTCGTTTAGGAAACATTCGATAGTTGTTTCCTTCATCTCATCGTCGTTGACGTCGCGCTTAACGTAGTGTTTGTACGCGTATGACCGTAAGACGCTATGAGATATTTTATGATTAGAACTTAGTCGTCCAAAGTCGGTGTGTTTCTATCTTCGCCGTATGCTATTTCGTCGACGGCGTGCATCACCATCCATTGATGTCGGATGCAGTTCATGTGCGCCAGCTTTATATTACTACTGTACATATAATGGGTACAAGTAATAATCTGGTTCGAGTACGGGTTTCAGTTCGACCATACCTCGTTCGATGGAGTTGGCCTCGGAGCCGTTCTTCATCATATGTCGCGCCACATCATAATTATGTACGCGGGCTGCTCCGTGTAATGCCCGGTCTACAATCAGTCGTATGTCGGAGTCGGATGTCGGAACGTACCCGATGATCCAATGAGAAAAATTCGTTTCCGAAAAAGAAATACTCTCATTGGACCATCGGCTACGTTGCGACATCCGACTCCGACATACGACTGATTGTAGACCGGGTCTAACGCGTACGTTAGTAAATATGTTATTACGACTATTCAAAGAAATATTTTCTTGGATCTAAAAAATTTTTTCTCAGTGTGTTAATGGCGAGTAACGGTGCCGTTTTTGGTCGAAGAATAAATACGTCCGATTTGCTAAGTTTCGCGCTCGTGACTGACTTATGATGACTGACCGAAGAATTCGCTCTCAAACAAGGATGTTTGCAGGATGCAACTTTTCGTTGCACAATCCGACGCTACATGCGGAAACGGACACGCGGAAAGTCTCCAAGCTTCTTTTGATTGTCGAGAGCTCGCTTTTAAAGCGGAATTAACGTCGTATATTTTGATATCGAAAACTCGGCTTATTTTCTCATGTAGTCTCGTTTTAGTTTGATCCGCGATGTACATAAAATGAAGAAATATTTTTAGATACGTATAAATGCGAAAGTAAAATGTGAATTTCATATGAATGTGGAACTTGGATTGCATGATTGTATTATAGCTTATGTTTAAATAATTTTTGGGGAATTTACTTGAACGCATTACCTACAGATATATTTTCCATTCCATTAATTACAATTATACGCACTACATAACATATTATTAAGAAAATAATTTTTAGAAGTGTTTTCAATTTTTTTTTGCACTTTTTTTTACTTAACTCTCCATGTGTAAACGTGGGTCAACGGCGTTCAAGCCAAAATTATATCTGCTCGTAACTGTAAAACTTGCAAGCCTGCCAGAAAATATTAAATAAACGATGTTCATCAAAATGATTATAAAATCGTTACCTACAATGTAGACAGATTTTTTCCGATAAATTTTTTTGTGAATTTTTTCAGATTAAAAAAAAAATACTTGTAAGGTAGGGAAAAATAGCGTCGAACATGACAGGCCCACGTGTAAACTGGGAAAGTGTGCACCGAAAAAACGTATGCACACAAAGGGTTAAGTATTGTATAATTTTTTATGCCCACATTACTTTTTTAAAAATTTAGTTTTACAAATTATTTGCTGGTTGCACGTAATTTGATACATATATATATTACGATGTGATCAGCTACAGAAGAGTATTGGAGTCTAAATGAAAAATCAGAATTAATATTTCATGCTTTAATAGTTGAATGATTTCAACTTGCGTATAACATTGATCAGAAATGTGAACATTGAGGTAAACGAGACAAAGCAGAGTATATGAAAAGCCCTATTCATCCACGATCGGAATCCGCGTGTCCAAAATTGCATCCTATGTATCCGTTGGATCCAATGCTTTGCCACGCGGAATTTTCCGATTCTTTTCGATGTATGCATTTTCGCGTACTTTGATGATGAAAAGCAGTGGCCATTAAGAAATCGTCGACACTAAGCAGGAGCAACGGCATCGAACGAGAAATACAACGGTCAACGCGTATTTTTGTCGTTAGACTTCTTTCTTCTCACAAACGCCCGTTATTTCGTTCCGCGCGCAAACGTCCGTTGTTTTTCTTCTTCACCCTGCGCTGGTCGTTCTCTGCCCTCTTCTCGCACTTCTCATGGACCGAGATCTCGAATTTGCCGTATCAAGCATTTTCGCCTCACTGATTTCACCGGATTCAGAATTCCAATCGCTGATCCAATCCTTTCTACCGCGCGCGAGGATTTTGGGAACGCTTACGAAGTCGACAAAGAAAAACCTTCGATAAGATCGGCTCCTTCGGGTCCTAGGGACGTTCTAGGTGCGCTTCGGAATCCTTCGTACGCGACCGCACGTGGAATTTGAAGGAAGTCAAATTATCTGAATATAATTTGGCCGTCCGAGTCGGATGGGAAAGATCGCTGCTCTCATGGGTTTCGATCACGAAGGGCGACGTTTGCCGGCGAAGTTCTTTAAATCGATTTAAGATTTCAAACAGAAAATCCGAAATGTAAGATCCTTGCTCGAGATATACTTTTCCTACACGTGATGACATCGCAAGCGAATCGTCTGTCTCCTGATGCGAATAAAAAGATATTCAATAAGTAGATAAATATTGATTTTTTATCAATGGTATATTTCATCAAAATTTCAAAACATTTAATGAGTTAAAAAAGAGTACTCTTTTTTAGATAAAATGGATGATTAAAATTATTACATGTATTTTATAAATTAATACTTGAAGAAAGGCGAGATTGACTGCCATTTTTATAATATTGTAAAATACATTGCAAAAGAGTAAAGTAAAAGAGATTACTGTTTCTTGATATGACATCTTTTTATGTTTTAATTTCTTTAAAAATGTTTTACATACAAATCTTACAAGTGTAAAATAAATTTAATCAATTGTCCAATTAATTGTAACAAATTAACGTTTAATACACAGCTTACCATTATATATATTTATTGTATTTCTCCGAATGATACTTTTTCGAATGATGTCTCGAACTTTTATGTAAGTGATGCCCTTGTCGACTACTTATAATGACTTTCTCAGTCACAATTAAAGACTAACAAATTGTCGTCAGTGGTTGTGTAGTGGTAATAATGATTGGTGTCAGTGGCAATACAGGAAGCATTGCATAGCATTGCTATATAGCAGTGTCCGAATTTTATTCGGCATTGGCTCGGCAGTACAGCAGTGTAAAAAATTTTGGGTTGTGAATTTCCCCTCGGATTCCTTCTTTAATTTTTACTGTGCGCGAAAGTGTACTTTAATTAACTATATACACATAGCGCACTTGTACTCGTCAAATATCCAACAAGCAAGCTGAAGCGTTGATCCCAACTCTAACTTCCAAAATTCCGAAACACGAAAATTTTTCAAATTTCAGGCAGGTAGCGTGACGCAGTGATTTAACATTCGAGTGTTAGCTTAACTTGAGTTCGTAAAAGCAAGGATTTACTAGCGAATTTCTCGTACACGCGAGTTAAGGCACACGTCGTATCTTTCGTAGGTCTTCATGGCGAAATATATGAATTTACTTCTCTCACTATATATGCGAGCAGTCATACATATGTATGCCTATGTATGCAAGCGGAAGTATACATGTTGTGTAGAACGGAATTGATAACGCTTGTCTTCGCAACCAGAAACCAACCGACGTGCGCAATCATGTGAAGCCACCACCTCAAAGTGAACATTGTGAAAGTTGGTTGTTGCCAACTAGATCTACCACATAGCGTATCGCGACAGTCATAGATGAACAGATGTAAGAAGTGTGAAATGATTGAGATACAAAAATGAGAACAAAGGCAATGTATCAGGTGTAATTGACAGCTTGTAACTAAAAATACTTTTACTAAATAATATAAAAGGTCGGAAATGTTTTTGTCTTTGATGAAATTTTATATCCTATAAAAATAATTACTTTTTGTAAAATTTTACATCATAAAAAAATATTAATTTACGATTTCTGAAATGCCTTCAGCAAGTGTATTTCAACATCTCGCATACATGTTCAAGAACATTACGGTATATATATAAGACGTGCTCCGTTTATCGACACCACGTTCATGATTTTCTTTCACGTTTGCCGAGATAATATCCAGGTTGCGAGTGTCTTCTCACATTTGCGTTCACATTTACATATTTCAAGTGCATCGAACTGGCATGTACATGCCCCCGACTGCAAATTCGATGTCGCCTTGATCAGAGATCTCAAACACGGATGTATCGAACTCGCAGTCATCTCCGGTTACCGAGCTGATCACTGCGATGTCGTTTGGACCATGATAAAGGGTGTTGCGTATGAATTTTGTTGAAAGGTTGGATAGGTACATAGATAGGCCAGAAGAACATATTTGGTTCGAAAACCCGCTAAGATCGCAAAAAATATAATTCAAGTAAGATGAAAAGTATATTACATTAAAAGTACCGCATTCGAAATGAAGGATCAATATGATATAATTGCAATTATCGATATAAGTTGAGTTAATTATGGTATTTTAAATGCAATGTCATCGCGATGCACTGCGCGTCGCAGCGCATACACGTTTTATTTGTATCGCGCGAGAAGACATCCATTTCCATATTCGATGTATCAAGTTTCACGCAGCCAATCACAAAGCCATATAACTATAAACCAGCCGTAGAAATGAGGTTATACCTGCGCGAAATCTCTATCGCCATGGTATGGGGAATCGCAGTTAGGTTTCTGAGATAGAGTATCGCGCGACTCGACAGCAAACAGCGGAGAACATCGACGTACGTGCATCTCGTTGCGGCGCGAAATCGATTCACACATACGAAGATATACGCTGTCATATGTGCGATCGCGATTGGAACTGCGCAAACTACGCGTCGGCTTCTAACGAACGGTCAAGTGATACGGTAATTAGTTTCCTACGGTGGCGCGTATAACGAGCTACTTTCCACATGGTCACATCTCGGATGGGACCGACTGTCGAGATTGTCGAGCCCCTTTCGAGCTTTCGCGCCTATCCGTGCCTCCCCGTAATCGCACTATATTCCAGTCGGCCGTCGACGTTTCCTACTAAGTTTTGGAAAGCGCTAATTACGAGCGACGGACTTGCTCGTTAGCGTTCGCCCGAAGTTCGCTGCACGCCGAGCGATTCGAAAACCAGAGTGATTATAACACAAATTGGCTCGTCAGAGTCTGAAGTAAGAAAGTTTTTCGTCGCGCGTACGACGCACGAATCGCACGATAGTTGCGAGATGAAATGTTCTGTTTGATTCGTTCGAGACTTTCAGAATATTCAATAAGAAAGATAAATTTAAATTTTTTATATTGTATTTTATATTGTATTTATATTGTTTTGTAGAATTTATTAACAGAATAAACGTGATACTTTAAGTGACAATGACTGTTTTAAACCTTTTGCTATCAAAAGAAAATATTATACGTTTTATAAAAGAATAGAAATTGATAGTGAAAAGGTTAAAGCGTTACTCACACATTTATAACGTTTTGCGCAATATGCTTATTATGTTACGATGACTGTGAATTAAAACAATGAGGATATTTACTATGGCAAATGCATTTTCATCTGCATTTTTGGCTATTAACAATTATCCGGTCTCATTTGTTTGAACGTTTAAAAAGTGGAATCCATTTCGGGAATTTCAGTATTCTCTCTGCGCTTAATGTGCGATCTCTCGTTTATGATAATCCCGTGGCGATTACAATGGATGCACTACGTATATAAATCGTTTCAAAACGGTAAAAAATTCGCGTACCTATCGAAATGCCAACCGTTTCAGTGCATCGAGTTAAATCCGCTTATGTCCCTACGACGTTTTTATCGAAATCCGTTATTATTTTTAAACCTCATTAATACGGAATGTCGAACGAAAATGGAATCATTTCGCGCTCTTCGAGCACCGAATTCGTAAACTACTACTTGTCAATGAATTTATTAATTGTTTATAATTTGTTGGAAATTGTTATATGCGTCAAATCGTTTTAAATCATTAAAACAAATTTTAGAGTAAAACTGTTATGAAATATAAATATTACTTTACGCGAGGAAATCGTAAAATCGGTTTTATTTCAACAATAAATAATAACAATAATTAATATTAAACCAGAAAATTATGAGAAAGGAAGCGAGTAGTACTTCTCTTCTAAATATGTGATTTATCATTCATGTAAATGTGAGCTCTAATCCAGTAGACGATCTTAATTATAGTATCAAGTAATAGCTCTAGTCGACAGAAATGAGGAAGTTATCGCGCATCGTATTTCTTATCTCTTTCATTCGCTATAACATCAACTCTCAACGAATTTTCTTGTTCCGAATCTGAATCTAATGAGCTCAATTAATTAATTATAATTTTAATTGATAGATAGATAATTATGAGATTTTTGATTGACATTGAATGACGTTATCGATTTTTGATATCTGATAATGGTTATTATTTGTTTCACAATGGTACCGAAATACTTAAAAATCGTGAAAACATTAGCATTGAGATAGAAATGTATATCCTATATCTTTTGCAATGTATTTCAGAAAATAATTCATGCTAGATACAAATTTCACTCTAATTTACTTTTAATTTTATTTATTATAGTTGAAGTTTAATAATTAGTTAGCAATATATAGTAACAAGGTATTAAATAAACACATTAAATTATATATATATATATATATAATATAATTTATGTAATTACATAATAAATATAAATATCTATAGAGAAATTAGTATACATATTTAACAATTACAAATAGATTCTCATTATTCTCATTATAACTTTTTATTCTTGAAATATAATACAAAATTAATTCATTGGTCATACGCTGATGCATCGTCGCCTTTGCATCGTGTTTCTGCGAGTGCACGTCGAGGGAAAGCGCGTTTTCCTCTTTTTCGAACTGCCTCCTGGTCATTCTGTTACCCCCGTAGCGTACTCACCCCCGTCTCCCAATTGAAGTTCCGCGAGCTTGCACGAAGATTATCGAGCTTGCACGAAGCACGGGTGTCGGCATACGGGAGGGTGAGTCTGCATGTGTACGCGGCGCGGGATGGGTAGCGCCCCGTCCGGGCGGGAGAGGAGGTAGCAAGGGTGGGAATAGATCGGGAGTAGGGTACGTTTGTCCGTGCGCGAAAGTTCGTTGGCAGCATCCAGTGACATCGCGGAGCTCGACGCGCGTGTTTCGTTTATCACGCGGGAAGATCGAATCTCGGCGATCCTTCGGATCCGTCGCGAATCTTCTCGAGTAGGTAACGATCAAAATTAGAACGCGTTGAAAGTTCGTTTCGAATGCGAAACGATCGCGCTAATTCTCGTTTCATTGTGACGTCTATATCGAACGGCGATCTTCCTCAGTTTTTGACTTCCATCGCTAAAGGATAGTGCTTATTCTCGAAGTGACGGTGTAAGCCAACGACAGAAAAAAAAAGGAATAGAAACGTGCGTGATTCTTGGCGGTGCGGATTGATAGATGCGTGACACAATGCGACACACGTTCGAGGACGATACGACGATGGGAATGATTTCCGGGATCTAGTGAATAGTGGCGAGAGGGTCGCAAATCGTTGCGACCGTCGATGACAGCTCGTGACACCACGTGTTCACGACGTCATTCGAAGACGACGACGACGGCGACGGTGACGACCGGGGGTGACGTTAACGCCGGGACGATCTGTCGCGGCGATGCCGTGATGCGTGTAACGTGTGTGCAAGCTGCATCTGGCAGTGCGTTTTGATCGAGTGTTAAGGGATTGACGGCTCAGGTAACGGTTCTAATTCCGTTTATCTTCCTGGTGGTGCTTGTAGCGCGAATCATAGTAGTTCGGAACGTCCAGTGTGTTTTCAACTTTGAAAAATTGTAGATTACCCAGAGGAGTGGTCCGTACGAACTTAATTATGCTCCCCCTGTCGGGCTCAATTTCGCTGCATATATTTCTTTTCCTCATTTTCTTCGATGTAGTCTTCAAATAAATTTTGTTTAATTTTCAAATTTTTTACAATGTCAAACTATATGCAAGATTGCAGACACATTAAAAGTATTATTGAACAATATCAGTCGCACATAAATTTTATCTTTATTTCACAGAAGAATTAAACTTGATATTTAATATCATTTCTGGAAAAAAAAATAATTGTTTTACTTTGTGACTAAGTAAAATTTACGTAATTATTCTACAATTATATATGGGTACAGTTATTCTACTTTTAAATTATTAATAAGCTAATGGATTCTTTTTTCAAATAAATTATTTACGCATCATCATAATTGATATTCTTTACATTGTATTTTAATACGGTAAAGAATATGATTAATTGTGAATGTTTTTTTTATAGT
The DNA here is from genome assembly GCF_003070985.1 of Temnothorax curvispinosus. Taxonomy (NCBI): domain Eukaryota; kingdom Metazoa; phylum Arthropoda; class Insecta; order Hymenoptera; family Formicidae; genus Temnothorax; species Temnothorax curvispinosus. The sequence goes on from NW_020227740.1 coordinate 42,301, forward strand.
GTTTTTAGCGTTTGTCAGCGTTTTAACTTACAAACGAGATAGTAATCCTATATACTTTGTCGATATTTATATCAATATATTTACCAAATCGAAAGAGGATGGTTTATTCAACGATAGTTTATACATATATTACGATTTATGAATTTCTGTTGGCATAACTCACAATTTTAATAACGATACAACTCGCTATAATACCCAAGGAATTTTTTTGCCATCAAATATAATTGCAATGTATATACGCAACAAGAAAATGAATGCGGCTCGAAAAAATATCGGAGCTTCATTTATAAATACATTGGATATCTGTATTTAGTGTATCTGATTGCAATATTACGAAAGTTAAATAACAATCACCGCAGAAAATCAAATACACAGCGTACTGCCAGTACCAATAAGCTTCCGTCGAAATTATATTGACAGAGAATGCATTCATGGTGAGCCGCAAAAGCATTTTCCGTTCCGAATCCGGCAAAACATTAACAGGATAGATGTGCCACGCTTCAGTTGTTATCCGACTCCTCCTGCCTCCGACTGATTACTGCAGAACGTAATAACTAGCTTTCGATAAATGTATACGAATAAAACAATATGCCTTTTGCACTCGTGAAAGGATTGCGTTCGAACGAAATCAATAGCTTTACGGTTCGTTAGTTGGTTGATTAATCGTTTTTATTGACAAATCATCCCAATACTATATACTTTAAATTTACTAAAAAGAACTCGTCGATTTTACATAAATATATTTGCCGAACTTTTTCACAATATTGCTTACAATTAATACCAAACAGTTTCATAGAGTATATTTTGCTTGGTATGTCTGATGCGTTGTTTCTTTTATTATTATTATAATGACTATGTAATTTACTTACTGTACATTGGTCAGAAGATAGAAATTGTCGATCATTAGACGAGTTTAGTTGATAAGACGAGAAATATCTAATTGCAGGGATAGATAAATAAAAATGTAAAGAATATTTTAATAAGTTTGAAAATTTTCTCATGGTTTTTATTTATTCAAGCAACACGTCAAGGCTCAATTGTTTTATTACACATGTCGTTTATTTGATAACAAATTGACTTTTGTCAATACAACGACATATAGTTGTCATTATGACGATTTGAAAGCTTTTTTTACTATTTATTTATCGATGCATATGTAATGAACATATCGCATTGTGTGAACATTCGCCGCGAAATTGAATGCACACGTGAAGTGGCTTGCGGACGGAAAATGCATTTCAATTAGAAGCTGATGAAAAATAATCTCAATTGTGACGACAATCAATCATTACTCAATGATTTATTGTCGTCGATCTGTAAGCATACGAGATAGGATTATGAATACCGGAATAGAATTAGAAATGTAATAATGTGTTTTGTACTTGTTTTGAACTTTAATTTATTACTATTTACGAGGTGCAGGGTCCCCGCATCTAACTTTTCTTTATTTTTCTTACGTATTTAAAAGTTACTATCTTCCAAATAATTATTTGATATTTTATCATCAACATAAAAACCGATTTTGTTAATTAGCTACTCTGCGCGCTCGTTAATACTGTCCACATTTCGCGACATCACACATTGGTGGTTTTCAACATTGTAAAGTTTTTTTGCTTTTTTTGCTTCTAATTCTTTTTGTCCGCGACATTTGAGCAGACAACATTTAAACGTCGGGAGAAACAACGCGACTTCTTGTCAGGCAAGTAACGCTCTAAAAGGAAGCTCTTTCCGCTCGTGAACTTGCAAAGCATTACCAACGAAAGTACAAATAACTATCTATTCGGACTATTCGAAACTTCCGTGGTACAACTTACGGCGCGATGCGGCGCGAGAATAAAAAAATGCAGGGAGGGTACCTTCATCAACTAGCCGTGCACTTAAGGCAAATTAAGCGGCCTGCGTACAATAAACCAGTCCCTCTGGAGACATTTGGGGTCGAAGCAGAAACAACATACTTTTGTAACATGGGCGGCACGTTTATTCGAAGAGGAAGTTGCGCGAGCGATTGACCTAAAATTCTGGGAGCGTGTTTCGTTGCGAGCGAGCTTTCGACAAATTCGTTGCCTCAGTTTCGTAAACGGCCCGCCGCCTTTTCGTGTTCCACGAAAACTTGTTAGAGCACGATCCCTATCTCCACTTCGAGACATCGAAGACGTGTTTGTTGTTGCAATGTCTCTTTGGGGAAGTTCCTGCTAAGCTGCCAGATATCTTCGAACACGGGAACACTATGTGGAATACATGTATTTGCATTTATTTTACTTTGTATAATTTTTTTAAAATTAAAATTAAATTTAAATTTAATGGATAAACGTTTACAATTTGAATGCGACATTAAAGTTAATTTATAGATAAATTAATACACGGACACAACATTAACACAGTTACATAATTGCGTGTATATTAACACGTAATAATAAATAAATTACATTTTCTTGATATTATTCGATTGTTTTAATGTAAAAATATAATTTCTAATTTTTGTATCCATAAACAGATTGTAATAATTTGCTTTCCGTAACTTCGCGCACATATTCTTTATAATCAGCTGTTGAAAATTTAAGAAAGAATCGAGTGACTAATAAAATAACATAATCAAGTGATCCATTAGAGGTGACGACAATAGGAAAAATTAATTTTATTCTCTTGAAAATGATGGTTATCTTAAGCAAGTTAATTTTCCATTTAACATTGTTCACATCGATGCCGTCGTTTCGCTATCGTCGAACACTCGTCTGTGATGCCTGTCAAGACGAATTTCCGCGGATTTCTCCTTCGATCTTTAGAGTCGTATCAGGGAGGTCGCTCTCGCGAACTCGAACCCGGTAATGGCCGTTTAAGAGCTTCATGAAAAGCCCAGAAGCAGCTCGGGGTTCCTCGATATCTCGTCTATCGGAATTTCCTAGGGTAGCTATTCTCTCAGTTCACTCCAAACCCCATTATTCTTCGCGCTAATTCGACGTCATGATTATTAGCTGGAAACTTTCGATTCTTTTTCGAATCGGCTCGAGTTTGTGTGATTGGCATATTGAATTTTATGGGCGTTGCATGGGAAATGATACTGTTTTCTTTGATGAGATCTTATAAGTAGTTAAAATTGGGAAAACACATCAGAGAGTAGACTAATAATACACTCATACTATTTTAATTATAATAGCCACGCATCCAAATTAAAACATTTAATCCATTTAATATTTAAGATATTATATGTTAAATATTGAATTTACAGATGATTTAAATGGATTAAATGTTTTAATCCATTTAATTTAAATGTGTGGCTATTAATTGTTAATTAAGTTGCTCTATCTTCTAACGTCAATATTTTAAAACAAAGATATTTGTTGCCATTTCGTAGCTTAACCCTTAACTAGCACGCGGGGTGTCAAACACCCCAAAAGTCACCAATGACATATTCCAATACGTTCCACCTGGCAGAAATCGTCAGTGCCCTTCCAAACACAATCCGAATCAGACTTATAGAATTGCTGGGCTGCTGAACACCCCAAGTGTAGAATTTTTTTAAAGCCTCAAAACAAAAAATTTCATAGTTTAGGCTAATGGGTATATATCATTTTCCAGTGTTTAATGTATGTACTTGATTTTTTCCAAGCCTATTGGAGTCTCCATTTCGCCGTATCCAACGTTCAAAGTGTGTGGGGTGTACAACTTCCCGTGTGCAGTTATAACGTTCGATCGCGGACGTGTGCTAGTTAAGGGTTAAAGATAAGATGACAAGTGTATTATGTTTAATGATATTGGATAATTCTCATTTTTCTAATTTTTATTTTTTTATTCAGATCTTTAACATGAAAAAATAAAGTGTATGCTGTGCAGGTAAATAATGAAAGATTAGAGAATATACTTTTCCTTCAATTTCTAAAGATAATTTATTTAGCTTGTTTGATATTCTAAGATGCAACCGAGAATATATACCTCTTATCGTGAGAATCGCAATCTTCATAAAATTGTTATTATCTTTTAACATGGTCTTTTTCTCCGAAGAAATCTTTTGTCGCGTAATGGTTGTAATTTGTAATACGATGATTCGGCGTGAAGATATAGATAGAACTATCTCCGCGTGTCCGCCGTAGAACACGTCGCCGTCGGAGGAACGACTCTCCTTTCCGCCGGTCGTACTAACACGGGTTGTAACCACTTTCCGGCGTTCACTTCGAGTGCGCACATCGATAGAGACAAAAGCCGAAGAGAGGGAATAGTCGGTAAGAACAAAAAGCACTTCCGTGCGCACGAAGTACGAAGTACGTGTTTTGCGATGTTGACGGAAGGTCTGCGTGCCTATTTCGATTATGTCACTATATCTATCGTTAGAAATCGAATCACTCGCCGTCTCTTCGCTTGACTTAGCTGCCATGGAATTTTGCTGTAAAAGAGTCCCATTTTGATTTATGAATTTTTCTTACATGATTTATTTTCTATTTTGTTCAAAATTTAATTCATTACTGTAATACCGTTAAAGAAAGATATAAAACAAAGAGACCATTTTTAATACGAGATTTTAAAGAGATAATTATATATAATTATATATGTATGTATAATTATATATGTAATTAGATACAATTATATATACAGAGGAAAAACTTTGAATTTATAACGTAAAATATTTATTTCTGTAAATATTACGTATTTCTTTTTTTATAAAAAAGTTTGTATTATGTTTAATTATGATATTACCGTTTGTTGAAGTGCAAATTTCATAATGAAGCGAATGATAATGTAACGAAATAAAAATCGTATATTTCATGTTGTTATACTTAAATTATACTTAATTAAAATTATTTCATAAATATGTAACGTGGATAAAGATGTTGTGATACTAATATTAATGAGATTTTCAAGAAATTCTTTTTGAGAAATAATAGGTATGTCGGAGGAAAGTAGTCGTGAAAAGAATTGTTTTTAAGAATTGACATTACATCGATAGTATCGATACACCTCTTACCAATCGTTGCACTATTTGCTTTCCAGAAATTATGCGGGTGAAGCGTAGACACGCCTTTCAAGTCACTGGTTTATCCATTTACTTTGGGCGGCAATGCTTGTCGCGTTTTTCCTTTCAACCGGAAGTAAAGAGAAGTTTTTTACTCGAGGCGTAAATATACGAGAGGTAAAGTATCGAGAGCCAAATCGAGATGAAAAGAATTTCAATTATTATCCGAGGCGTATCGAAACTTACTTTATCGGGAAAACTTGTGCATTAAAAATACCATGTCGAAATTTTGCAAATTACAGACGAAGGTTAATCGACCAAACAACGTAAAAACTAACGAGGTGTTTCGATAACCAACGGAATTATTGGTAAAAATTATAGATAGAAATGTCGCCAATAGAGAGTATTGGAAAAAACAGTGCATATATATTTTATCGAAAACGACATTTCGTTATTAAAAAATGCAAAACTGATACAAGACATACAAAAAAAATTAAATAAATCTCGTTGATAGTTCAAAGTATTTTTTCCGAGTCATTTTAGATTGCATGAGCAATAATAAAAAGATTTAGAGATTAAAAAAGTATACGGTTAGTGATTATTATCATCGACTCGGTAATTATCATTGATACGCGTTAAAATCTTATCGGGCTACTTAACTAACCGTCGTAACCGAAAATTTAGCCGCAAGGGGGATGCAGATCTCGTTCTCCATTATCTACGGCATTTCCTCGTTAGATGTAATACAACTTTAGTCTGTATTATCCTTCTCGTGTTCTCCTCGCGAAATCATCAAGCTCGCAAGTCTCGTCAGCAAGAGGAAGTGACGTAGTTCGTTCACTAGAACATCGATCTCGCGCTCCGCTCTCGGGAGATATAGTATGCTCGTTGCTTTACAACTCGCCGGAAATGACCGGAAGCGTTAGATTGCACGATCCTTGGATGAGAAAGCAAAAAGTGGGAAAGAATGGATAAGAATCGAGGATAGCAAATTGTCGATGAAAAGGAATCTTCGATTAAATCTGGCGACCAGCAGCCCTTCGACTAAACCAACCGTATAAAATTCAATCTCACTTTTTTCACTTTTCCCACCTCTCCGTCTCTATCTGGTCAATTTTCAATAATTCGATTTTCACCGGATCGTCTTTAATTTTTTTTTGTTATTAGCCGTTGCGATCTTGTCTTCAATCAGTTTTTGCTCAGAAAGGTTGAAAAGAAAAGCTTTGAGATTTGTAGGGCATGCTGATTATAATACTGTTTTATTAATCTTCATATTAACGAGAAAAATAAAGAAGATTACCAGTTGCAACTTCATATTACTTAACAAAAAAATCTATTATTAATATTTAAGGGATTTACGCAATATTCTGCGTGTTTTTATATTTACATTTACATATTATATTTATACTTGTGCTTTTCATAGGATCATATAAAAGAATTTAGAATGTAACGAGTTCTCTTCGTTGTCATTACAACCTGCGCAGATAAACAGTGCATGTTATTTCGTGTGTGCTAGCACCGATTTTTCGCGACTTTGTTTATTCGTGCTGGGCATATCTGCAGGCTTTTCGTCAACAACGTAGTCGCGTTTACATCGGACTACGATCGCGGCGCACCATTTATTTTTTTAGCAAGTAGTAATATATCACGAAACATTTACCTTTGCGTAGCGTCATTGTTGTGATAGAATTCCAATATTGATTTGATCTACCGTATAAATACTGTAATTATGACATTGTAAGAACTTGAAAATTACGACAACTGCTTTTTAAAATCGCGCAAACAGAGGAACCAGGTCTGTCTCTTGTGCTTTGGATAAAATAGTCATGCATTTAGACCATCAATTTCTAAAATCGTATTCAGATTAGGCAATCGAGCGCGAACGAACGCGAATAACGAATAAATAATTATTTCTGTTGAGTGCAAAGTGCAAAGCACAGCATCGTGAGTATTTATATTGTTAGCTATTTGTTTATCACGTAATCTCTTGAACGTTTATATTTTTTTAATGAAAACTTGCCTGTTGTGTAATTTGATCTTTTGTAAATTTATATACACCGTGTTATTTCTTTTACAATCCGTAGATCGTCACTTTATATCTATTTTCATAATTAAATGAATGTGTCGTGCATCTATTCCATCACTATTTTACGAATTTTTACTTCATGAAATAAATCTTTTATAATATATCAGGAAATATGTAACGCAATAACATATATGTAAAAATAGCTGATTTCTCGCGTCATGCATCTATTTTACCCAATAAATACGCTATGCATTTATCAAATTTATTTAATTTATTTTGCAAATTTATTTAACTTGTTTTATGAAACGTATCTTTCTATATTAGGAAGCAAGCGTTACATCCACTAAATAGAATTGACAATATTTGATTTATTGCTTTGTATATCTACTTGTGTAATCTAATTAACTGCATTCTTTTATTACGAATTTACACAGCAAGTTTTTTTTTTCATTAAATAAAATCTTTTCAATCATGAAAATCGCGGGCGACAGGCAGCGATGATAATAATTGATTTATTGCGAGAATGATTCAATGATTTATAAATGGCTTACATAATGACGTAGGTAATCGGAATGATAAGACGTTGCTTCGATAAACTGATTCAGGTTTGCGAGGCCTGGCACGAATAAGTTGCATTGTCCCCACACAAAGGATACCATCCAACTGCCGCGTTTTGTAGATTTCCCACGAGTTTCACGATATGCGCGAGGAGCTTCGGAAGACCCGAACATTTTTCTCTCCGTGCATCATCATTACTTTCATATTCCCGATCCTCTCTTCGACGATGCGCGAAATCTATCGTGAAGAAAAATGCATCGTGAGATGCGGACAATTTTCCGTTATAATCGGTTGATATCTCACGATCGATCGCGCACCTGTCGGTTCGCTCGCGTCGTGGCTTTGCTCGTTTTCCTCGCGAATCTCGCGGAAATCCCATCATTGTTCCGTCTTTTCGCAACGACGCGACGTATCTTTCTGCCGGAAAGAATAACCCGCGCGAAAGAACGGAACGCGCAAGCTTCCGTGAATTGTCATCGAAACGATTTCAAAGAGACGTTCGGTATACTTTGAAAAATAATAAAAAAGTTGGATACGTTGCGCAAATACAGAGCAACAGAGTATGACTATTTTTTGTTACGAATAAACAAACCTTTTTGATTTTTTGAAGTTATCGTGTTATCTTCAAGCCCGTCAAAAACGGATAACGGACAAAAAAAGATTAAATTTGTAAACAAATATTGTGTATACGCAAAATGTACGGTTATATCTATCTTGACCAAGGTTTTTATTTTTAAATGTTTTTTTTCAAACTGACACTAAATATATATATATATACACAACATGGCATGACAATTGTACAATTAATTTTTTAATTAAAGTTAGAGTTTTAATTAATAAAGATTAAATAGAAAGTAGTTTATTAGTTGGAAACAATGGGAGAATTTTCGGATCACATTTATATAGCAGTTCTGGAAAATTCATTGGGAGAACATCTATCGCAAAAATTTCCGGAAAAGGCAAAATACTTGACAGCATTTTTGACGCGTGTTGTTTGAAATGATCGATTGACCCTGGTTTTGTGCTGAAGCCCACCCTGATAAACCGTCGATCGCTGTTAATCCGATATCGTAGCACGCGCCAAACACGGCGGCGAAATTAACAATGAACGCGTCACGCGTTATCAAACGTGGCTGTTGCTGCTAAATGCCAGCTACACGTGTCGATGCTATCGTGGCGTGAAATTTCACTGAAAACGAATTCGAATAAAATGTTACCCATCCAGAAATGCGAAACTCCATACCTGGTATTTGAAGCTTTTAACATCGTGAAATCTATCTCAAGAAAAGAGATGGATTTCATGATGTTAAAGCTAAGGGGAAATAACGATAGCTTTTTGAGAAACGAAAAATTCTCTAAAAATATTCATTTAAAATTTTTAATTTAATATTTTTTAACGGCATTATGAAAGGGTAAGAGATTCAGCATTATATGCACTGTAGTGCTAATTTCACGGAAAGAACGGTTTTGCTGAAGTATCTAAAAATTAGCTAGATACAGATGAAAATAATTTTGTTGCACTATCAACATAATTATAGTAGGCCGCTGAAATATGATGATAATGTAAAAAAATTTTGACTTTTAGCAATCAGTTTGAGTGTTCTGCATAGTTATTTTGATGTTCCAACAAAATTATTTTTAGATTTATATCTAGCTAAATATACTTCAGTAAAACCGTTCTTTCTGTGTGTGAATGATACGAAATATACAAAAGATAATTTAAATATTTTTATAGTAAAGTACATTTTTTGTTCCATTTTTCTTTTACTGGCAATATATAATTGTCTGTTGACAGAGTTTATTGTCTGAGAATCGAATGAGACGCGAACCACGTTAGGATGGTACGAGGGTAAAATCACAGAGACGTTCGTCAGTATGCTGCGGATATTGATAGTGGTGACGTGCATCGAGATATCGCTCGCCAATGCACAGTCGAAAGGAACTACTTCTTTCGATAACGATGCGAACAGCGACGAGCCTGAGCATCCGAGTAAGTACATAAATATTTTCCAGAATTATTAAAAAATGGTGCGTTAGCTTTATGCAAAGCAATTATTTAGGGTACCTACTTGCGCTTAGTAGTTTGACCGAGTTCTGAATTACCCTATCTATGTGAGTGACGGTTAACTAGGTATTGACAAATACGAGTTCGACTTAGTTACTAGCCTAAAATTCACACGTGCTACACGTGTAAATAGTGTTCGTTGAAGAAACGACATTACGGTCTAATTTTTCAACGAACGCGTGGTTTTAATAGCGAGCCAACTGTGGAAGAGTCCAAATATGTCCAAATATAGAGTTTTAGCACGTAATAATAGAAACGGGGTGAGTACAAGAGCTAGAGAAAGAAAGAGAACACACACAACTCCAATTTCCATATTATAATTAATTTCTCACTTAGCCGGCGGGCCGCATTAATTATATGTCCCCGACCGACGCTCGGGCTATTCATACATATCTAATTAGTTTGGCCTCGTGCAGAGAACTTATAATATAAAGTACGTCGAGCTTTTGCCAGTATAAACTTCCAACGGCTAGTCGACATGCGAGGCCTCATAATTCGTTAGTATTGCTTTCATCCTGGCTAATTATTTTATGAACTTATTTAATGAGAGATTCTAAGAACCTTCCGAGTTGAAAAAGTTTACTCGATTGAACATTTTGTGTCGCACATAAACGACGGAACGGACGTTTTTGAATAAATATTTGTAATAATAGAAAGTAGGCAATATCGAAATAAAAAAATATACCATCGCGTCCTTCTTTGTTCAAACAAAGTGCGTTCAAAGATATAAAACAGAAAATTGAAGCTAAAGTGGATAACGAAGAGTGTAAAATACAAAAGATCATCCGATAGTGTTAATAAAAAAAAACTGTAAAAATTCATGACTCAAAGCGAATCGAATTGATAGCGAGCGCGCAGCGCATAAACCGAGAGACTGAAAATTACTCTCCCGGGGTAGAAAAAGTGTCACTCTTGTCGACGCGATCATCAAACTTCTCGAGAGAACTCCGCGAAAGTGAAGCATGGAAATTTAAAGCAACTAGAGTCGCTGTGCGCGATCTTGGCAACTTTCGCCGTCGATTCTCGGTTGTGGGCGGGCGACCGGTAATTGCGATCTCGATATGTTTCGAAGAACTTTATCGTCGAAGTTAGCGTGAATCAACTCTTCCGCTTCGTTCCTCTGTGCCTCTTCCTTCCACCGGCTTTGAACGTTAATCTTAATATTCGTCCCGTCGGCAGACGGTACGCGAATAAATTAAAAAAAAAAAGTTTCGCACTCATGCGCGGCAATTTCCACGAGTGGTTTACCCTCTCGATGTTTCGCCATTGCCTCGGCCGGTTTGCGCGTCATAAATCGGCAAAAGGGAGCGTCCTCGCGCCGAGATGCGTTCCCACGGCCATTTTACCAAATTGTATCTAGCGATTCGTTGTGTATGCATATATGTATATGTGTGGAAAAAAATGCATTACGCTCGCATGATACACCGGAAAGAAAAACGCATTTGCGTTCTCTAACAAACTCTACATATTTGGACTCTTCCACAGTTGGCTCGCTATTAAAACCACGCGTTATTCGTTAAAAAATTAGACCATGCAAACTTCTATCTTTCGTCTTTTTAAAAGATTTCTCGGTGCAGATGCAACTGCGCACGTGCTTCGTGCAGCAACACATCATGCGCATGGTGTTCTCTTTTTGAAAAAGAAAATCTCTTTTATGCATGATAAAACCATCAGCTCCTTAGGACAAATTTATCGCTGCACGTGACGCTGCAGAAAATTTCGTACAATTTGTTGTCTTAATTTCGCGCAAGTTTTCATCGCATTCCACTGCACTATGCGGAATTAAAATTTGCATAACTGTCTTTTTGTTTATAGCTTTGAAAATTTTATTCTAAAAGTTATCCTGAGAACTTATATTTTAAATGCACTACTTATCATTATAGAGATCATGTAAGTAATATATAAATTTAGTTATTTTTGTGCGTAATTTTCAGGCAGTTTGAGTTGTGCATCGGAGTGTTAATCCGGAAGTGGTGGTTATATTTTGCTTGTGAGATATTATAAATATCGTTAATCTAAATTAGATCTCGTAATATACTAATCTCTTATTTTTACTGTTATCTAGCAGATACTGCTTTGGGGAATGTGGCAAATTACGTATATTTTTGGAAAAGTGTTTACTTTGCCGTAAGCATTTATGTGCTTTGCAATGTTGCGTTGTGTAGATCAATAAGGATGAGCGGGCGGATTCGTATTCCAGTTCCGTGTTTCCTGCACGCTCTACACAATGTCTTTTCTCTCGAGGATGTCGTCAAACAGAATGTCAACATTCACGTAATATATAACAAAGTTATACTCGAGGGAAAAGTGCATTTATAATAAATATTTGGGAAATGATTTTGAAAATTTGATTTTATTGTCTTTTATCTCTTAAATATACACATAAAACGATATGTGTATTGCGAATAAATGCGCTTCGATGAAAGCTAACAATGAGTAATGATACTGAATAAATGAAACCATCAATATTACTTGTTGTAATTTAAACTTGCGGTGTGTTGATGAAAAAATTATTTCGACCGGAATCGGTTTATTTCATCGATTAACTACAGGGTTAACGATAATCTCGTTTCGTGGTCGAGCCCACAGGAGTTACTCTCTCTCCAATAAGGGACAAGTTTCGAGAGAAGCAACTTCTGGAGGCTACCTCAGTCGAAGTTACGAGTTAACGGTAATCTCGTTGACGAGTCTACGACACACACAGTCAGAATCCGTCCGACGCGAGTTCTGCAATTTTTGGAGTCAAAACCGCAACGTGCAAGTGCGCTAGAGCCTCGGCTCGTTAAGAAGTTCGCGGATGGCAGCTTATCGTGAACGGAAGTACATTGCTCTCTTTAGGACTCACTGTGATTTCGGAACCGTTAATCCTTCAATTCTTTAGGGAGACACTTAGATCTCTAATGCATATATTTTTGACTTAATATCTTTGATAATTAAAGAACTACACGAATTAAAATAGCAGGAAATTTGAAATTCGACAAAATAATGCAAATACAGATCAACACAACATGCATTTTTTTTTTTTAAGTTAAAATCTTGTTTGAGTAAAGATTATTCTGAGTAGAATAATGAATAATAAATTTATTTTGCTTTTGAGTTAGACTCTTCGCGCCTTTTGCAATATTAACTGTTTCTTCTTTCTCTTTTTAAATATGAAACAATGGAGAGAAGATTGTTTGGGTTTGGAAAAGCTAATGAATTTTATAATAAAACAACAAGCTCGAAATTTCGTTTTCATACTTCGACTCTCAGGTGCGAAACTTATTCGATTAAAAGCTTAGGGGGGATGGAGCTCGAAGTCGCAAAAATGTGTCGCGTTGTTCGGTTCGCAAATCGAGGTCACCGCGGTCAACAGGCCCCTCTCGCTCGTTAACGAGTTTGCCAAAGTCTCGTCTTGGGTATCGACAACGAGTTGGGGATTCCGCTTAACTCGTTGCTTTGGCAAACTCGAGGACACTTTGTTAAGCTTAATCTCCTTTCACGGTTATTGAGTTCCGCTCTTTACGAACAAAAGGACGCGAGGCTGTCCGAGGAGGACTCGAGTCCTTCGGGATACTGGATATGCTGACAGCTATATTAATGCAAAACCACGCGGAAAATTTGTTTTGGATTTTATTAACTTCGCATATTTTTGCCGAAGTTGAAATAATCTCTATTGCGATATTTTTTTAATACTATTGTGGTAATTAAGAGATTCTTAGCAGAAAGAAGACGGCGTTTCTTGTAGAAAATAAAAAGCGCACTTGCGTTTATTACTGAGCGAATTTTCGTGCAGATTTATTTAAATAAAACTCAATGATAAAAAACACATGCTCTGTTTTCCTATACAATTAATTATTAATCCACCCAAGGCAAAATTGAATCTTGAGAGAATATGCGATTATATTATAGGAAAATGATTTTTTAAATATCTTTTTTACTAAAGAGCATCCCTTCAGAGGAGGAGATTTTAAATACTTTTTACGTCGTACTTAAGGCGCATCCTAGGAACATGACATGCACAGCTATTATATTACCACAGTCTGACAGCCGGTAGCACGGTCTTAACGATTATTATCGTTTTAATAAAATTTTACTTCATCAGCATCTCGTAAAAAGCGGTTAAGAAAGAAGTTTCTGCCATGAGCAGTGACACAAAAGAGCTAACTTGATAAAGGACGCCTTTGTAAAGCCAAACAGATGACGCCGGTGATTAACATTGTGCTTTTACATTATACTTAGAATTTGAAACTTACGTTTTTCTGCGGTTGAAATAATACATTGACAAATAGCATTTTAAAAATTGCATTAAAAAGAATATGAAAATTATAGATTACGTAATTTCTCTTATTTAATAATTAAACATGGTATGTTTTAATGCAGTAATCGCTTTACGTTACATTTGTGCACGCATATCCATTATTGCTACCGTGTTTCTTTTATTATGCGCTCAATGGAGTCTGAATAGAGTTTAAATTACTCAATAATAACGTACTGTTTTTTGTGAAATCGAGTATTGTATTATACTGTCATTTCCACGATCGATATTCAACAACACGACATCTTGAACAATGACATATAAAAAGTATCATATTTTGCATGTGCGCGGAATCGTTATATCTTTTGGTCATTAATTTTAATATTTTTTTCTCTCAATTAAAAAAGCTACTATGCCCACTATTTTTTTCTGATATTTTATTCGTAGAGTAGAATATCAGAATATAGTAATAATTAAATATATAGAATATACAATATATTAGAATAAATATTATATAATTCTATTATATTTATTATAAGTACTTTCTGTAATTTTACAGTCACACATAATCTAACTTATTTTTCTAATATATACGAAATTTTTGTGTAATTGTTTATATTTATGTGAAATATTTTCAAATATCTCTCAAGCAAAAAAAATTCTATATACTTTTTATAAAATTTTTTTATAGAAGGACGAGGTATCGTGTTATAACAATCGCTATTAAAAAAATGTTTTTGTTTTGTTTTATTTAAGGAGTAGAAAATAGAGTAGCTGTTGCACATAAATAGTTAAATGTGCATCGCACGGAACGTCATGCCACAGCTCGACTGGTCATAGTCGTAGATTTTAATCCCAACATGACAAATCTATCACCGTTATTAATCGCCGCATTGCAATATTACGAGCGTGTCTCCGGTTATCTTAATGATTGCCACTCGTGGATCTAACAGCGTCATACTCGCTGGTACAATTTAGCAACTCAGTCGAAGATCGTAGCATTGATCAGAATACGTCGTATCCTTATCGTATAGCGCGTCATTCATCTCGCTCCACGGTTTATAACTCGTATATAATGCACGCATTAATATTCAGAGCCAATCTGAATTATCGTCGCCACTATAATCATGCCTCACATAATTATCGCAAATTGCAATACAGGTTCCAATTTACACAAAACACATATAGTATGTCAACGTCGAGGATTCATCAAGATCGTTTTCCTACAATTAATTATGATCTCTATGTTTATAATTTGAAACACGAGTTTTGCTTCAAGTGTTCCCGCCGCAGTGGTGGAACGCGATAATTCGGCGAGAAAAAATCAGTTAAATATTACTAGTAGTTAAATACCCTCGTAGTACGCGTAACCCCCATAATTTACGAAATTATCGCAACGTACTTCGGGCAAGTTTTCCTTTTTCGTTCTCGCGGCGGGCGGCACGTTGGCTCGCGGAATGCGTCGCGCGTATCTCGAGATACGTAGAAAGTTTACTCGAGATAATCGTAATCTCGCCTGGACTTGCGCGTACACCGTTAAAACTTCGGCACAATTATCCTCCTACGGGTCTCTGAAGAGGGTTGAAGCTGCTTCGGCCGAGTTGTCCGGGACGGCGCTGATATTGGGGGAAGATTGAGGAGGCGGGAGAGAGGAAGAGAGAGAAAGAAAGAAAACGGAGGGAAAATTAATAAAAATATCTCGAGGCCCGTGCCCCCGATTAATTAAAACTTCGGACGCCTCGGGGCGATCCATTGGTCGACTTATACTACTGCACCCCGCCCGGAGAGATATACGTGCAGCAAAGTTTCCCTCGCGAAAGAGGCGAAGGCGTACCGATCACCTTTGAGACGGATTACGAAGAACTGTGGTCCGAGTTCCGCTAGAAATTCTCTTTATCATCCACGGTACTCGTGTTGGACGGCGGCGGGCGTCTTACGAAAAGGTAATTATCGGGAAATATTTGGCGCGAGTAATTCAAATGCGTCCGTGCGAGTAATTTAAATCCGATTTCCTCTCGAGGAAGATTTAACTCGGCGCTTAATTACTTGAATTCCTGTTCCTTACATTTAGAATAATGCGAAAGAGACTGTGCGATTAAAGTAGAGTTATGATCGTAAATATGATTATTGAGAAAGGGATAAATGGAGGTATACGATCCAATTTTATCGAAAATTGTCTTCTTTCTTATTAAATGCTTTCCTTAATGTAACACATCTCTTATTAAAAAATTGCATATCAATTACTTATAGGTATATACATATATTTAAAAAAAATTATAAAAATTTGAAAAAAGAAGTAGAAAAAGAAGGAATTCTTTTCTGCATAAATAAATAATTTCGATCAACTAATATAAATATAAAGATTAATTAAGTAATTTTGATATATACGTCAAAACAAAATATAAAAATTATCTGTTAAGAGCTTATTTATAAAATTTTAATGTTTATGCGATTTTCGTTATTACCATTTAGTGAAAATCTATCTTTTGGTTAAATTTTGGTAAAAGAGAGGAATCATTGTGGCGCGGATGGTTGACCGAGTTACATTTCACTCACATATACACACAGAACCTTTCGCCGACGGCGCATTTGAGACAACAGCGGAAGCGAGAAAGAGAGGCAAAGAGGATAGAGCCATGACCGGCGGCACGGTTAACGAGCAGGATGTATCAATTAAAAGCCGGTTGGCGGCAGCAGCCGGTTTGGAAAACACAGGGTACAAAGTACGGCGATAGAAAACCGGCTCGCGGGAATAGTCCGCTGCGCGTCCGCGGGCGGAACTCGATTAATTACGAGTTAGCCTGGGACCCTTTGACGACGACGACAGTACATCGACGCGCCCACGCCCGTCATACTACTCTCTTTCTCTCACTTTCTCTTCCTCTCTCTCTTTCTCTCTCTCTCCCCTTTTTCTCTCTCTCTCTCCCCCTTTTCTCTCTCTCTCTCTCTCTCTCTCTCTCTCTCTCCCCCCTTTTCTCTCTCTCTTTCCCCCTTTTCTCTCTTTCTCTCTCTCCCCCTTCTCTCTCTCTCTCTCTCTCTCTCTCTCTCTCTCTCTCTCTCTCTCTCTCTCTCCCCTCCCCCTCCCTCCTTCTTTCTCTCTCTCCTTTTCCGGTTTGTCGCTTTGCGCGGATCACGTCTCGTAATTCATAAACCGCAGCGCGAGTTGTCGGTTCGACCGGAACTACTGGAAGCGCTAAAGCGCCGTCGCTGGACACCAGCTCCGGAGGCGATTTCACTCGGCGGTTTCCGAGCATGACAAAGAAAAGTGGAATTATAAAGAGAATATCATACAGAAAAAGCAGAGAAAGAAGAGGATTGATCGCGCCATACAGATTCGAAAACAATGATGGCTTTAATACACAAAGGCGCGCAAGAAAAGCGCTTCTCGCGAAGTACAAATTTTACTATATTTCCCTCGGCTATACCGATTTTTTGTTGTTTCCAAATTGGAATGCTTTTCGTTACTCGAATTTTTTTTTGCAAAACTTTTTGTTTTAGCGTAAAATATTTTTCTTTGTATTAAATTTATCGCGCATATGTATGTTCTTTAATTCAAGACATATGCGAGCGAAATAATGAATTTGACGCAACATGTATAGTAATTAATTCTCGTCACGCTAAGTCCATCATGTTCGAATTTTGAGCTCTGAATATTTGCCCGACACTGGAAGCGATTCTCGAGTTCACCAGCTGCGTCCGGCATTCAGCTAATAGTCGAGTTGCATTAGATTGCCGACATAACATGCTACGAACTCTACGAAACTCAATCATAGTAGAGCAAAATTTGTTAAATGAGTCTCCTGTTTTCGGAAGTTCTTCGCTATAAATGAATCGCTTATTTCAGGACGAGCGTGTATAGAGGTCAACTTTGCAACAGTAATCTACGCCGAGGCAAATGCTTTTCTTCTATAACAACAGAAACTTTAACAAGGTACTCATTATGGTCCTTGTAATATTATGTAAAATGTACAAACCTCGCAACATATAATGACAAAATGCTGTTGGAGTAACATATCTCGTT